>NC_091953.1:8435464-8635464 GCF_031021105.1 Erythrolamprus reginae | reverse complement strand
TCTCTCTCTCTCATTCTCTCCCTCTCTCTGTCTGTCTCTCTCTCTCTCTCATTCTCTCCCTCTCTCTCTCTCTCTCTGTGTCTCTCTCTCTCATTCTCTCCCTCTCTCTGTCTGTCTCTCTCTCTCTCTCATTCTCTCCCTCTCTCTCTCTCTCTCTGTGTCTCTCTCTCTCATTCTCTCCCTCTCTCCGTCTGTCTCTCTCTCTCTCTCATTCTTTCCCTCTCTCTCTCTCTCTCTGTGTCTCTCTCTCTCATTCTCTCCCTCTCTCTCTCTCTCTCTGTGTCTCTCTCTCTCATTCTCTCCCTCTCTCTCTCTCTCTCTCTGTGTCTCTCTCTCTCATTCTCTCCCTCTCTCTGTCTGTCTCTCTCTCTCTCTCATTCTCTCCCTCTCTCTCTCTCTCTCTGTGTCTCTCTCTCTCATTCTCTCCCTCTCTCTGTCTGTCTCTCTCTCTCTCTCATTCTCTCCCTCTCTCTCTCTCTCTCTGTGTCTCTCTCTCTCATTCTCTCCCTCTCTCCGTCTGTCTGTCTGTCTGTCTCTGTCTCTCTCATTCTCTCTCTCTCTCCATCTGTCTGTCTCTCTCTCTGTCTCTCTCTCATTCTATCTCATTGTGTCTGTCTATCTCTCTCATTCTTTCTCTCTCTCTCATTCTCTCCCTCTCTCATTCTCCCTCCCTCTTTCTCTCTCTCTTTCTGTCTCTCTGTCTCTGTCTCTCTCCATTCTCTCTCTCATTCTCTCTCCCTCACTCCATCTCCCTCTCTTTCTGTCTCCGTCTCTCTCTCATTCTCTCTCTGTGTGTGTCCCTGTCTCTCTCCCACCCTCCCAACTTCCCTCCTTCCTTCGCCACTTACCTCTGCCGCAGCTTTTCAAGGGCCGCCGAAAGTTTTCCAAACTTCTGAAAAGCTGAGTTTGTTCTCTGGCTTGAAAATAACAACGACCAGGCAGGTGGGTTACCGACAGCCCATCCCACACTGCCGACCCCGGGCTCCCCCTTCCCCAAAATAAGATTTTTTTAAAAAATCACAGAGTTTTTTTGGGAGGGGGGGTCTTCCCCCGTGGGAGCAGGGAGAGCCCCTTCCCCACGCGCGAGGGAGGCGGGCGAGCGCTTTTCTCCCGCGGGTGGACTCCTTTTTAAAAACCTGGGTGGGTGGGAGGAGGAGGAAGAGGAGGAAGGAGAGAGAAGGAGACCCTGGGAGGTGCGAGCTAGGAGCCCCGCCGCGCTCCTTCTGCCAGCTCCGGGCTGAGCCCCGCTTGCCCAGGCGAGGGAGGCGACGGAGGCGGAGGCGGTGGGCAGGCGGAGGAGAAGTTCGAGACCGCTGGGCAAGCCGGCAGCCTGGCGCAGGCGCCTGGCGACCCAACCCACAGCCTTTTTGTCAAGGTATTTTTTTTTAAAAAAAAAAATTTCCCCGAGCTGGGCAAATGCCCCTCCCCTCTGTAAGAAGCCCCCCCTTCTTTCCCTCTTCTCCCCTCCCCGTACATCCCAGAGAGGCTGGTTCGCTTTTAAGTGGCCGCTTTTCCGCGGGTCCCCCTCACAAAAACTAATCCAAGCGAGGTCTGGGGGTGGAAGGAAGGAAGGAAGGAAGGAAGGAAGGAAGGAAGGAAGGAAGGAAGGAAGGAAGGAAGGAAGGAAGGAAGGAAGGAAGGAAGGAAGGAAGGAAGGAAGGAAGGAAGGAAGGAAGGAAGGAAGGAAGGAAGGAAGGAAGGAAAAGATCCAGATCCCCTCGCTCAAAAGCAACGAAAAGGACCCCGACCACTTTCTCCGACTTTCTCTCCCCCGCCGCGCCCACCTGCAACCACTTTCTCGTACACACACACACCCCGAACGCTAGTATTTCATTACGTTCTTTCTCTGACTTTCTCTATCGACCATTTTTATTTATTTATTTATTTATTTAGTTAGTTAGTTAGTTAGTTAGTTAGTTATATTTTATATATTTATATATTTATTTATTGTCATTTTATTTTACTTTATTTTACTCTATTTTATTTATTATTCATTTTATCTATCTGTCAAACATGTCTGGGATAGTCGTATATACATAACATAAGTAAAAAGGAACGGTAAGAGAGGGCAAGGGGACAGTAGGACAGGGACGGCAGGCACTTTTTAAAAATTTCATTTTATTTATTTTTTCTTCCTTCGATTGCCGTTCCTCCCCCCCCCCCCATCGCTCCCGACTGATTTCTTCGACGTTCTCCTCTCCCTCCATCCTACCCGCCCCACCCGCTGTTTCACTCTCCCCCACCCCTAGTTCGCGTCCCGACGCTCCATCCTTAAAAAGACCCCCAGGAGGGTCGCCGGAGGGGAGGGGAGTGCGAGAGGGAGTGCGAGAGGAAGTGCGAGAGGGAGGGGGCAAAGAGAGAAAGGAAGAGAGAGGAGAAAGGGAGGGAATGAGGGAATGAGGGGGAGATTGAGAGAGGGAGGGAAAGAGAGAGAAAGAGAAAAAGGAAGAGAGAGAAGATCTCTCGAAAATCCTGTGTGGATGCGAAGTCTACAAACACCTCTACTTAATATTTAATAGGAAGGACAGGGTGAGAGAGGGAAGGGATGAATGGGAGTAGAGGAGGGAGGGAGGGAAAGAGAGAAAGAAAGGAAGGAAGAGAGAAGGACAGGACAAGGGAGGGAATGAATAGGAGAGAGGGAGAGAAAGAGAGAAGAGAAGGACAGGGAGAGGGAGTGAGGGAGAGAGAAAGGAAAGGAGAGAAGGAGAGGCAGGGAAGGAGGTAAAGAGAGAGAGATAAAGGAAGGAAGAGAGAAGGACAGGGCAAGAGAGAGAATGAATGGGAGGGAGGGAGGGAAAAAGAGAAGAGAAGGACAGGGAGAGGGAGGGAGGGAGAGAGAAAGGAAAGGAGAGAAGGAGAGGGAGGGAGGGAATGAGAGAGAGATTGAGGGAGGGAGGGAATGAGAGAGAGATAAAGGAAGGAAGAGAGAAGGACAGGGCAAGGGAGGGAATGAATGGGAGGGAGGGAGGCAAAGAAAGAGAGGAAAAGGATGGGGAGAAAGAAGGATGGAGGGAATGAGAGGGACAGAGAAATTCAGTGAGGGTGGGAAAGAGAGATTGAGAGATAGGAAGAGAGAGAAGGCTGGTGAGCAAGGGAGAGAGGGAAAGAAAGAAAGGGAGGGAAAGAGAGAGAGAGGAGAAGGACAGGGAGAGGGAAGGGGGAGAGAGAGAGAAAGGAAAGGGGAGAATGAGAGCGAGATTGAGGGAGGGAGGGAAAGAAAGAGAGAGAGAAAGGAAGAGAGGACAGAGTGAGGGAGTGAGGGAGGGAATAAATGAGAGAGAGGGGTGAGAGAGAGAGAAAGATTGAGAGAGTGGAGAAGCACAGAGGAGGGAGGGAAGCGATGGGGGCTTTAAGGGGACTTTCGGGGAGGGACAAGGAGGGAAAGGAATGAATGGTGCTTGGAATGCCATTCCCTCCCTTTCCTTTCTCAAGGGCACCAGAAGGTTTGCTGGGAAATAAGTCCCATGGAAAGTAGGGGTGGTGTGTAAACAGGCGCTGAAAATGGGGGGGTGGCACCATTAATGGAAAGTCATGCACCCTTGATCAACTATAGGTCAATGGATCAACAGCCCAGCTGGGGAGGGGGGGGGAGAGTGGGGAGGGGGCTGCGATGGTTCACCCTCCCACAGCTTCTAATGAGGAGAGAAAAGTTGTTTGCGGCTGCGGCTGTAATTGTTGCTTATTGCTGCTGCAGCAGCACAGTCTGGACAGGTGGGACACAGAGGTGACTTCTGTGTTGATCTCAAAAGGATGGGAGACACCAACTTGGAAGATTCTATAGAGTTACCCAATAGAACTGCAGAAAAAACAATGGCTGTCAACCTGCCTTCCATTGAGGACCTGTATAACTAAATAACTAAATAACTAAATAACTAAATAACTAAATAACTAAATAACTAAATAACTAAATAACTAAATAACTAATTAACTAAATAACTAAATAACTAAATAAATAACTAAATAAATAACTAAATAACTAAATAACTAATTAACTAAATAACTAAATAACTAAATAAATAACTAAATAAATAACTAAATAACTAAATAAATGCTTGGCAGCTGACATGGATTGAGGATCAGGGTGATACAACAGGCTTTTATTTATTTATTTATTTATTTAATCAGATTTGTATGCCGCCCCTCTCCGCAGACTCAGGGCGGCTCACAGCAATAATAATACAATGTAAACAAATCTAATATTTAAGTTAATTTAAAAAACCCCAATTTAGAAACCAATCATACATACTAGCATACCATACATAAATTTTATAAGCCTAAGGGGAGGGAAAATGTCAATTCCCCCATGCCTGATGACAGAGGTGGGTTTTAAGGAGCTTACGAAAGGCTAGGAGGGTGGGGGCAACTCAGATATCTGGGGGGAGTTGGTTCCAAAGGGTCGGGGCCGCCACAGAGAAGGCTCTTCCGGTGGGTCCCACCAAACAACATTGTTTAGTTGACGGGACCCGGAGAAGGCCAACTCTGTGGGACCTCACTGGTCGCTGGGATTCGTGTGGCAGAAGGCGGTCCCGGAGATATTCTCGTCCGGTGCCATGAAGGGCTTTATAGGTCATAACCAACACTTTGAATTGTGACCGGAAACTGATCGGCAACCAATGCAGACTGCGGAGTGTTGGTGTGACATGGGCATATTTAGAAAAGCCCATGAAAGCTCTCGCAGCTGCATTCTGCACAATCTGAAGTTTCTGAACACTTTTCAAAGGTAGCCCCATGTAGAGAGCGTTACAGTAGTCGAGCCTCGAGGTGATGAGGGCATGAGTGACTGTGAGCAGTGAGTCCCGGTCCAAATAGGGCCGCAACTGGTGCACCAGGCGAACCTGGGCAAATGCCCCCCTCGCCACAGCTAAAAGATGTTTCTCTAATGTGAGCTGTGGATCGAGGAGGACACCCAAGTTGCGAACCCTCTCTGAGGGGGTTAGTGATTCCCCCCCCAGGGTGATGGACGGACAGATGGAATTGTCCTTGGGAGGCAAAACCCACAGCCATTCCGTCTTATCCGAGTTGAGTTTGAGTCTGTTGACCCCAACAGCCTCCAGGCACCAGCACATCACTTCCACTGCTTCGCTGACTGGACAAGGGGTGGAGATGTAAAGCTGCATATTGATGATACCTCACCCCATGCTCTTGGATGATACCTCACCCCATGCCCTTGCAGCTTTCCAATAAGCAAAGTCAATCAGGAAGTCCGATGTGCTTAAACCGCTGTGTTACTAACTTAACTGTTGTGATTCATTTAATGACAAAGGCAAAAAAAAAGGCTGTAACATGGGGTAAAATTCACTTTGACCGTCTCTCACTTTGCAAATAAAATTTAAGACATCATCATGGCCTGTAATTCATTCCAACTTTGGCTGTCCAATATATTTAACATTTATCAAGTGTTTTCGTAAAATCTTCCAGGTCAGTGGTTCTCAACCTGGAGGTCGGAACCCCTTTGGGGGTCGAACGACCATTTCACAAGGGACACCTGAGACCATGGGAAAGGACAAATTGGTTTTAGGATCTAAAGTTTCTATTCTGATGCCTTGGAACATATTTTTACAATCCGACCAATCAGGCGTTTACAGTGGGGGTGTCCCTCTGACCTTCCTGCCAATCAGCTTAAAGCTCTGTGGGGAGAATTGGCGATAGACTTATTGTTGGGGGTCACCACAATATGTGGAACTGTATTAAGGGGTTGCAGCATTATAAACTTTGAGGATTTTTAGGTTCAGCGATTTTTTGTAGAATATAGCTACTCCGCCTCCTCTGCGGGATTCACGGTCTGAGCGGAAAACACGGTAGTTTTTTGATGTGATAATGGAGTCTGGGTAGGAAGCGTTTAGCCATGTTTCGCATATAAAAATTATATCAAAGTTGGAGGTGTCAAGTAGAAGGAGGAATTCAGATGTCTTGTTGACTAAACTTCTAGCATTTAATAGTTTACATTTGAGATTGGTCTTGTGTTGGGGATTGGTTTTGGGGTGGTTAGAGGAAGTAAGGGGCACGCTTTCCTATTCTTGGTTTGAGGTGGTAGGGTTGTCCATTTGTTGTTGTGGGATATGTGGTCTGGCCGGTGTCAGTTTGATGTTGTGAGATGGTAGGTTGAAAGTTAGACCAGAAGATGTGGGGAGAATTATGGGTTTTGGGTTTGATGCTTTCCGTGCGGTAATCTATGTAAAGGTTTGTTTCACCAAGTTCATAGCGTCTCTTGAGTTCTGCCCATAGTTCGTGAGAGCGAATACGTTGGAGGGGAGTTGAGATTTAGGTAAATTTAGGTAAAACTTGAAACCATTTGAAAGCCTTCCAATTAATTTTTTTTTCCACGAGGATTTTTTGAAAGCTAAACCAAGTCAAATATTGGCACAAGATCCTGACTTTGCCACCTGGAACGGAACGTTGCCATGATGAAGGTTTTAAAAATTCCATGGTTAGCTAACGTCTATGAACCAGCCAGGGTTTGCCAGGTTCCGGAGGTACCAGCTGCACCACGGTAAATCACGGAGATAGCGAGGAAACCTACCTTGCCAAATGTGGGTATGACCTCTGGCTCAACCCAGCAAAATGTCAAAATATTGGGAACGCTCCAACAAAGAAAGTTTTTAAGAAGAGATTGGACTTCTGAAATGGTACAGGGTTACCTGCCTGAGCAGAGGGCTGGACTAAAATGACCTGCAAGGTCCTTTCCAGCTCTGTTATTTTGCTATTCAGGTAGTCATTGACTTACAACACTTTGTTTAGTGACCATGCCAAGTTGCAACGGCGCTGAAAAAACCGTGACTTCTGCCCATTTTTCGTAGTGACAACCTAATCCCCACGATCATGGGATCAAAATTCAGAGTTTTGGCAACTGATTCATATTTTTTTTAAGTAAAGTTTTTATTCACAAATAGAAAAACAATACAGTTCAAAAAGAATAATAAATGACTATTTATTTATTTATCTATTTATCTATTTATTTATCTATTTATCTATTTATCTATCTATCTATTTATTTATTTATCTATTTATCTAGCTATTTATTTGTTCGTTCGTTCGTTCGTTCGTTCGTTCGTTCATTCATTCATTCATTCATTCATTCATTCATTCATTCATTCATTTATTTATTTATTTATTTATTTATTTATTTATTTATTTATTGTTAGAGTTGAAAGGGACCATGAAGGCCATCAAGTCCAACCCCCTGCCCAAGCAGGAACCCTATAGCACATCAGTCAAGTGGCAGATCAATCTTCTCTTAAAAAGGTCCAGAGTGTTGGAGTTCACAACATCCGCTGGTAGGTTGTTCCATTGGTTGATCGCTCTGACGGTCAGGAAGTTCCTCCTTATCTCCATGTTGAATCTCTCCTTGGTCAGCTTCCAGCCGTTGTTCCTCGTCCAGCCCTCTGGTGCCCTGGAGAATAAAGTGATCCCCTCCTCTCTGTGACATCCCCTCGTATACTTGTAGACTGCTATCATGTCCGCTCTGGCCCTCCTTTTCTCTGGGCTATCCATGCCCAGTTCCCTCAGTCTCTCTTCGTAAGTCTTGTTTTCCAGTTCCTTAATCATCTTGGTTGCTCTTTTTTGCACCTTCTCCAGAGTTTCAATGTCTCTTTTGAAGTGTGGTGACCAGAACTGAATACAGTACTCCAGGTGTGGTCGGACCAGGGCGTAGTAGAGTGGTATTAAGACTTCCCTGGTCTTGGAGTGTATTCCCCTGTTGATGCAAACATATAATTGAAAGAAAGAAAAGAAAGGATGGGGAGAAGAAAAAAAGGGAAAATCTGGTGAAAGAAGAGAATGAGAAACGAAAAAGAGGGACAGAGAGACAAAAAGAGAGAAAAGAAAATAGAAGAAAAAGAAAATAGAAAAAGAAAGGAAAATGGTTACATCGTACGTCATTTCCATTTTGTTTGCATTCCTGGTGAATCAAAAAACAAGCTCTATATATCTTCTTATTGCTATGCTATGCCCCCAGGCACGTCATTATTGGCTGAAAGTCAAAGGATGGATAAAAGATATACTGCAATTTGATTTAGAATTGAAACCAGAGACCTATCTTCTAGGGCTTGTTAGAGGGCAATACATAAAATCAAAATACTACCTGATCATCCATATAATAACTGCAGTGAGATTAGCCTACGCACAAATGTGGAAAGATAATAAACTCCCAACAGACAATATGATTATAAATAAAATTATGGACCGCGCTGAAATGGCCAGGCTCACTTTGGAACTACAAAATAAACAAGAGAAAGACTTTTACACAATTTGGGAAAATCTTTATGAATGGCTTGAAGCCAGAAGAAATAACCAATAAATAAGTAAACAATATATGGGTATAATTGGCAACTGACTGATATTTATGGCGGTTGCAGCATCTTGGATTTACCTTCATTAAGAGGCCAAATCATTAGAAAACATTCACTCTAAAAATTGTGATATTCATTGGAATAGTAAGAGGAAGAGGAAGAGGAGGAGGAGGAGGAGGAGGAGGAGGAGGAGGAAGAGGAAGAAGAAGAAGAAGAAGAAGAAGAAGAAGAAGAAGAAGAAGAAGAAGAAGAAGAAGAAGAAGAAGAAGAATTATTTAATAATAATAATTTATTAGATTTGTATGCCGCCCCTCTCGGAAGACTCGGGGCGGCTCACAACATAGCAATAGTACAATACATTACAAATCTAATATTAAAATTTAAAAAATTAATTAAAAACATTAGTATAACATAATCAGTATCAAAATCATCAATTATACAATCATACACACTCAACCCAATTTATCGTACTACAGAGGTCAGAAAAACAACAAGGGGTGGTAATCATCCCCACGCCTGGTGACAGAGGTGAGTCTTCAACATTTTATGGAAGGTGAGAAGGGTGAGAGCTGTTCGAATCTCTGGAGGGAGTTGATTCCAGAGGGCCGGGGCCACCACAGAGATGGCTCTTCCCCTGGGTCCCGCCAACCGACATTGTTTAGTCGATAGGACCTGGAGAAGGCCAACTCTGTGGGACTTAATCGGCCGCTGGGATTCGTGTAGCAGAAAGCAGTCTCATAGGTATTCTGGTCTGATGCCAGAAGTAATAGTAGTACAGTGGTACCTCAAGATACGAACCCCTCGTCTTACGAACAACTCGTGATACGAACCTGGGGTTCAGCAAAATTTTGCCTCTTCTTACGAACTTTTTTCGAGTTACGAACCGGCGTTCGGAGACTGCTGGGAAGCCGCGCGGCTGTTTTAAAAGGTGACAGCCGGGCGGCGGGGCTTCCCAGAAGCCTCCTGAACGCCGGTTCGTAACTCGAACAAAGTTCGTAAGAAGAGGCAAAATTTTGCTAAACCCCGGGTTCGGTTCGGGAGGTTGCTGGGAAGCCCCCCAGGCCGGCTGCGACCTTTTAAAACAGCCGCGCCGCTTCCCAGCTGTCTCCCGAAGCCGAACGCGGAAGTTCGGCTTTAGCGTTCGGTTTCAGGAGACAGCTGGGAAGCGGCACGGGTGTTTTAAAAGGTCGCAGCCGGCCTGGGGGGCTTGCCAGCACCCCCCCGAACCCCGAACCGGGTTCGGGGGGGTGCTGGCAAGTCCCCCAGGCCGGCTGCGACCTTTTAAAACACCCGCGCCGCTTCCCAGCTGTCTCCCGAAGCCGAACGCGGAAGTTCGGCTTTAGCGTTCGGCTTTGGGAGACAGCTGGGAAGCGGCGCGGGTGTTTTAAAAGGTTGCAGCCGGCCTGGGGGGCTTGTCAGCACCCCCCCGAACCCGGGTTCGGAGGGGTGCTGGCTAGCCCCCCAGGCCGGCTGCGACCTTTTAAAACAGCTGCGCAGCTTCCCAGCAGTCGCCGAAAGCCGGTTTTTTGCGGGGGGGTTTTTGGTTGCACGGATTAATTGACTTTACATTGTTTCCTATGGGAAACAATGTTTCGTCTTACGAACCTTTCGTCTTACGAACCTCCTCCTTGCACCAATTAAGTTCGTATCATGAGGTATTACTGTAGTAGGAGGAGAAGAAGTAATAGTAGTAGTAGGAGAAAAAGAAGGAGGAGGAGAAGAGGAAGAAGAGAAGGAGGAAGAAGAAGCAGAAGACGAAGAAGAAGAAGAAGAAGAAGAAGAAGAAGAAGAAGAAGAAGAAGAAGAAGAAGAAGAATTAGGATGAAAAAATCAGCTGATGACCCAAACTGCAGACTTTGCAAGGAAGCTGATAAAACAGTTGATCACATCTCAGCGGCTACAAGAAACTCACACAAACGGATTACAAAGAGAGGCACAACTACATGACCTTCATTGGAACCTGTGTCACGGCTACCATCTATCAGTGGAAAAGAACTCGTGGGATCATAAACCTGAGAAAGTAGTTGAAATCAAACATGCCAAAATACGCTGGGACTGAATTCAGACTGTCAGGATTTCGAAACACAATGCACCGGACCTCACCATTTTTTAAAAGAAAAAAGTGTGGATCGTTGATGTCGCCATACCAGGTGACATCCAAATTGAGATGATTTGAGATATCTTTGAAAAGAGATGAAGCAAGAGAAAGACATATTTTCATCTTTCGGCTGTGGTGAGGGGGGCGTTTGCCCAGGTTCGCCTGGTGCACCGGTTGCGGTCCTATTTGGACAGGGAATCATTGCTCACAGTCACTCATGCCCTCATCACCTCGAGGTTCGATTACTGCAATGCTCTCTACATGGGGCTACCTTTCAAAAGTGTTTGGAAACTTCAGATCGTGCAGAACGCAGCCGTGAGAGCCATTGTGGGGCTTCCAAGATTCGCCCACGTTTCCTCAACACTCCGTGGCTTGCATTGGCTGCCGATCAGTTTCCGGTCACAATTCAAAGTGTTGGTCATGACCTTTAAAGCCCTACATGGCTTTGGACCAGACTACCTCCGGAACCGCCTGCTACCGCACGAATCCCAGCGACCGATAAGGTCCCACAGAGTTGGCCTTCTCCGGGTCCCGTCGACTAAACAATGTCATTTGGTGGGCCCCAGGGGAAGTGCCTTCTCTGTGGCGGCCCCGGCCCTCTGGAACCAACTCCCCCCAGAGATTAGAGTTGCCCCCACCCCTCCCTGTCCTTCGTAAACTACTCAAGACTCATTTATACCGCCAGGCATGGGGGAGTTGAGATATTCCTTCCCCCTAGGCCATTACAAGTTATGCATGGTATGTTTGTTTGTATGTTTGGTTTTATTATAAGGGTTTTTAGTTGTTTTATTATTGGATTGTCACATGCTGTTTTTATTATTGTTGTTAGCCGCCCCGAGTCTACGGAGAGGGGCGACATACAAATCCAATAAATTATTATTATTATTAATTATTATTATATTTCTCAGTCTCCAGAAAGGGAGGTAAAAATATGCAGAAATCAACAAACTGGCCCTTTTCACATAAGAGGGGAGATTATAAATCTGTTTTTTTAAATTCTTTTTAGAAAACAGAAGGCAGCATGGATTTGCTCAATTCACCGAATCTCCTTTTTCGATCCGGTCACTTCCTGAGTTTCTTTGCAAATGCTTCAGACATAAGATCAAGGGGTTTTAATGAAGAGCACCAGGCTTAGCTAATTAAATAAGTGTGTGCTGGGCAGGTTGAAAATTAAGTGGATACATAGCAGGCTTAAAAATTACCCTCATCACTGGTCCTTCATCAATTGGGAATGATCTGTCGAGTGGAGCGCCAAAGACTGGGTCTGGTTTTACTAATGAGCTCAATGAAGAAATGGAAGAATGCTTAACAAATCTGCAGATGACCTCAAATTTGATGAGGTTGCTAATACCCTTGAAGGCACAAAACTAAGAACAATCTTTCCAGATTAGAAATGTCAGTTGAAAGGAACTCCCTTTTTGTGACCCTGTAATCCCTTAATTCGGGGTAAAGTTGGGGGAGAGTGAACAAAGCTGAGCGTTTACTGGCTGGTTGCCCTTCCTGACACCAATTGGAGTTTTCAGCAACAGATTTTTTTTTCCTTTGTGCCCTAGGAGAGAAATTTCTACCGCTACCTGTTCTGTGTAAGCGAGGAGCCCAGCAAGAAATAGGTCTACACACATCTGAAATATACAATTACTATAGAAACATAGAAGATTGACGGCAGAAAAAGACCTCATGGCCCATCTAGTCTGCCCATATACTATTTCCTGTATTTTATCTTAGGATGAATAGATGTTTATCCCAGGCATGTTTAAAGTCAGATAGTGTGGATTTACCAACCATGTCTGCTGGAAGTTTGTTCCAAGCATCTACTATTCTTTCAGTAAAATAATATTTCCTCACGTTGCTTCCGATCTTTCCCCCAACTAACCTCAGATTGTGTCCCCTTGTTCTTGTGTTCACTTTCCTATTAAAAACACTTCCCTCCTGAACCTTATTTAACCCTTTGACATATTTAAATGTTTCGATCATGTCCCCCCTTTTCCCTTCTGTCCTCCAGACTATACAGATTGAGTTCATGAGGTCTGTCCTGATAAGTTTTATGCTTAAGACCTTCCACCATTTTTGTAGCCTGTCTTTGGACCCGTTCAATTTGATCAATATCTTTTTGTAGGTGAGGTTTCCAGAACTGAACACAGTATTGCAAATGTGGTCTCATACAGCTATGCAGCAGGATCACAATCGTCCTCTTCCTTCTTGTTATTCCTCTAGCTATGCAGCCAAGCATTCTACTTGCTTTCTCTACTGCCTGACCACACTGTTCACCCATATATTTTCTAATAGTTAATAGCAGAAAGGATATAAACATATATCAGCAAAAGTCAGGGTATGGCTTATTTTGTGGGTGTGGCTTAATTGTCATGTGACTGGGTAGGAGTGGCTTGGGTAGGAGTGGCTTGCCAGCCATGTGGCCAGGCGGGAGTGGCTTGAACAATCATCATCGTTCAAGTGAACTGTTAAGTCCTCGACTTACAACCTTACCAGTGTCGCTCGCTGGGGTAATAATTTGTTTCGCGTTTCCCGCGCTCTCCTTCCTGGGTCAGGCTGGGTACCTAGGCGAACGGGTGCTGCCAGAAGCATAAATGCTGCCAGCGCCACCTCCACCCACGCCTTCTGCTTGCATCTCAGGCGGGAGGTGGTCGCGTGAGGCTGGAGGGGAGCCGGGCAGGAGGGAGAGAAGCTCGTCCGAGGTCAGGAAGGAGGAAAGAGGAAAAAAAGCAAGGAGCGCAGACACAGCAGCAGGGGGAAGAAAGGAGAGCCAAGCCAAGACCAGTAATCCAGGAAGTGATTGCTACTGGTCAGATGGAGCTGTGCATGTAGCTTGATTTCCACCGGAGGAACTGTGTTCCACCCAGTGATGGGCTACCAAAATTTTTACTACCACACTGTGGATGTGGCTTATACATTTTGTTTCAACATCTTTCAGTGCAAATTGGGTCCTCTGGGATGGAGCTCCAAATTTTGCTACTGGTACTGCGTTCCTGACCGTTGCCGTAGGAACCTATCACTGGTTCCACCCCGTCCTCCCTGCTGCCCACCCCTGGACCTACCCTTGAGCCAGGGTGGGAGTGGCCTGCGTGGGACACATCCATCCAGTTTGACAGACCTGCCCTTACAAATACTTTCATCTGGGTTTCTCTCATTGGACGTGAACTTGGACTGAACGGAGTGATCGCTCCCTTCCAATTCTATACGTCTAAATTTGAGCCCAGTGATGTTGAGAATCAAAAAAAAAAAATCCCCAAGCCAGAAATCAGAGCCAGGAAAGAAAGTCAAGGACTTGGGAAAGCCAAGTGTCAGAGCCAAAGAACTCTCTACGTGTCCCAGCCAATTTCCAACATCAACATATACCCCTCCACCTCCTTTTCCATTAGAGAGACCAATGGCCAGATTGGGCAGAAGACCCTTTCCCAAGATAGGAGCACCTGCATTGCTTCAAGCAGCCATTCTCCAAGCTGGTGTTCCCCAGATGTTTTGGACAAGGATAAGCCAGATTGCCTGGAGGCTCTGGGTAGATTTGCAGCTTTAATATACATCTGAAGAGCAGCAAGTTGAAAACTCTGCCCTAGGGAAATTCTGGGTTGCAGACCTGAGTTGGAGAAATTTCCTGGAGATGCTGCTTGAGGTCTGAAGATTCATCCAAGTTATTCACCGTCATCAAGGAGAAAGAATTATTATTTTTATGCAAACCTACGACCACAAAAACGTCAATAATCAACCAAAATGCAACAAGTTTATAATGGCTGTGAGAAACGGAAGTCAACAAAGAGGCTGACCTGTCCCAGGTCAACGCCTTGGTCTCTTCAGTCTTGAAAGACGGCGTTTAAGGGGTGACTTGATCGAAGTGCATAAAATCACCGCATCTCAAGAAGGATATAATGGAACTGAAAAAGGTGCAAAAATGGACAACAACAATGATCAAGGAAATGGAGCACCCCCCTTATGAAACCAGGTTGCAACGCCTTGGTCTCTTCAGCCTTGAAAGACGGCATTTAAGGGGTGACTTGATCAAAGTGTATAATAATAATAATAATAATAATAATAATAATAATAATAATAATAATAATAATTTATTGGATTTGTATGCTGCCCCTCTCCGTAGACTCGGGGTGGCTAAAAACAACAATAAAAACACATGTACAATCCAATAATAAAAACAACTAAAAACTCCTATTATAAAACCAAAGATACACACAAACATACCATGCATAACTTGTAATGGCCTAGGGAGAAGGGCTATCTCAACTCCCCTATGCCTAGTGGTATAAATGAGTCTTGGGTAGTTTACAAAAGACAGGGAGGGTGGGGGCAGTTCTGATCTCCGAGGGGAGTTGGTTCCAGAGGGCCGGGGCCGCCACAGGGAAGGCTCTTCCCCTGGGGCCTGCCAAATGACATTGTTTAGTTGACGGGACCCGGAGAAGGCCAACTCTGTGGGACCTTATCGGTCGCTGGGATTCGTGCGGTAGCAGGCGGTTCCGGAGGTAATCTGGTCCAATGCCATGTAGGGCTTTAAAGGTCATAACCAACACTTTGAATTGTGACCGGAAACTGATCGGCAGCCAATGCAAGCCATGGAGTTTTGAAGAAATGTGGGCGAATCTTGGAAGCCCCACGATGGCTCTCGCAGCTGCGTTCTGCATGATCTGAAGTTTCCGAACACTTTTCAGAGGTAGCCCCATGTAGAGAGCGTTGCAGTAATCGAACCTCGAGGTGATGAGGGCATGAGTGACTGTGAGCATAGGATAGAAAAGGTGGATAGAGAAAAATTATTTCCTCTATCACACAATACTAGGACAAGGGGGCACTCCCTAAAGCTCATAGGTAAGGAAGCGAGGGCAAAGCAAGGGAAATATTTCTTCACCCAGATGGTCCTTGGTTTATGGAATTCACTTCCAGAAGAGGTTGTGACTGCTGTCAGCCTGGATAGCTTCAAGGCAAGATTAGACAGATTCATGGATGCCAAGTGTATTGGTGGTTATTGAAACAGATGTCCAAGTGCCACCTCTATGTTGGCTGAGGCAGGCAGGATTCCCTTGGGGACCATTTGTTGGGGGTCAAGGGAAAGGGAGGGTCTTGCCTTCTCTTTCTGATCAAGATCCCCATGGACAATTGGTGGGCCACTGTGTGACACAGAATGCTGGACTTTTATTTATTTATTTATTTTATTTATTAGATTTGTATGCCGCCCCTCTCTGAACACTCGGAGCAGCTCACAACAGTAATAAAAACAATATAGCAGTGGAACAAATCTAATATTAAAAAACATATAAAACCCTATCATTATTTAAAAAAACCAAACAGCACATTCATACCAAACATAAAACAAAGTATAAAAAAAAAGCCTGAGGGAAAGGTGTCTCAACTCCCCCATGCCTGGCGGTATAAGTGAGTCTTGAGTAGTTTACGAAAGACAGGGAGGGTGGGGGCAGTTCTAATCTCCGGGGGGAATTGGTTCCAGAGGGCCGGGGCCACCACAGAGAGGGCTCTTCCCCTGGGGCATGCCAAATGCCAAACTTGATGGGCTTTGGCCCGATTCAGCATGGCTCTTCTTGTGTTCTTATGTTCTTATGACCTTTCCTCATTTTCCTCATTAAAATTATATATTCTATCAACGTCTTTATAAAAATTGCCTTTCTTTATTCTTGGATGACTAGAATCCTGGACTGGCCCTGTTGATATAAACAGCTCATTATTCTAAATAAATGAAGTTTACCTACTTCCTTTATTGGCTGCCAGTTAGGAGTGAGGGTTTCAAGGAGTTTTCTGATTAATCACACACAAATTTTTCCGAGGCTGGTGCCAAATGAATTATGCGGAATTCCCCCACCTAAGTCTGTCTGGAATGAAAACAACCAGAATATTGGAACAAACTATTCTTTCATTACTAACTAAAGCAAGAGTCCACCATCTATTGCTCATTCTGGCCGCAGGAGTTGGTTTGAGACAGGGGACACCCCCCCACCCCCAAATTTAGCCGATCTGTTCTATTGCCTATTTCAGTGGTTCTCAACCTGGGGGTTGGGACTCCTTTGGCCCCCAGGTTTGGGGGGGTCAAAGAACCGTTTCACAGAGGTCGCCTAAGACCTTGGGAAAAGACAAATTTTCCATGGTGTTAGGAACTAAAGCTTCTATTCTGGCACCTTGGAACATATTTTTACAATCCGACCAATCAGGGGTTTACAGTGGCGTGTCCCTCTGACCTTCCTACCAATCAGCTTAAAGCTCTGTTGGGATAACTGGTGCTAGGCTTATGGTTGGGGGTCACCACAGCACGAGGAACTGTACTAAGGGGTCACGGCATTAGAAAGGTTGAGAACCACTGGCCTATCTAGAAGACAAGGACAATTGTCAAGATTGATTAAATCAGAGGTGCCAAACTCAATTTCACTGAGGGCCATATTAGGGTTGTGTTTGACCTCGGGAAGGAGGGGGGGGGGGTGAAGTGGGCGTGGCCAGGGTGGGTGTGGCCAGCTTGACATCACTCATGTCAGGGGTGCCTGTGATGGCCAGAGCACTCTGCCAGCGAAAATGGACTCCAGAACTCTGTTTTGGCTGCAACAACCTCCTGCAATCCTCTACCAGTGAAAATGGACCTTGGGAGTGCCACCCATGGCCCTTGTGAGCTCCATTTTCAGCTGTGATGGCCTCCTGCCAGTGGAAACGGAACTTGTGAGAGCCGCATGCAGCCCTCCTGAGCTCCATTGTGTTCTGCCTGACTGGCTTGGCAATGCGTAATAGTCCAATGAAAAGAAATCAAACACACACGTGCTCTGCTAATCAGCAAACTTGTATTAGATAAACAAAAATAGCTTACTCAAAAAACAGTTCTTAATGTCCGAAAACAATGCGAGGCTTACTTCAGCCGCATACAAAAAACACAGGGAAAAACAAACCAAGACAACCTGGAGTGAGCAAAGACGTTTCAGGAGTCCTTTTGAATCTTTGAAGCAAACAGCAAGTCCCAGAGTTTTCACCTCCCACTTGTCTGAAAAAGCTGGGTTGAAAACTTCAACGGCACAGAAAGTTCGAAGCAGGAACCACAAAACAACACAAATAAACAGCCACCGTTTGCCTTGGCCTTTGTTCCCCTTTTATCCCTTTAGCCCTCATTAAGGAAACCACACCCAGCCCAGGTGCTCCTATAATGATTTGTAATACTCCTTAAAGCAATCCCTTCTTTGCATAGCTCTTTGGCTATGTAGATCAATATATTGATCTGCAGAAGAACTCAGGGAGGAAAGACTGTCTGAGGGACTGCAGGCCAAATCCCCTGGGCTGTCTGCTGAATCCTGCGTCCCAGTGGCCTCGTCCTCCTGGCTGTCTGCCACATCTTCCTGGCTGTCTGCCACATCTTCCTGGCTGTCAGCCAGGCTTTCACATTCACTTTGTGCCGCGTCTCTCCCATTTGTGGGAGCAATGGCTGGCCCAGGCCCAAACACAACACCTTGTAACCTGTGATGGCCTCTTGCAATCATCTACCAATGGAAATGGAGCTCATGAGGGCCTCACACAGCCCTCCCAAGCTCCGTTCTCAGCTGCGATGGCCTTCTGCAACCATCGGCCAGCAAAAAGGGAGCTTGTGAGGGCTGCACTCCATTTTTAGCTGCAATGGCCTCCTGTAACCATCTGTCAGTGAAAACGGAGCTTACAAAGGCCGCACACAGCCCTCCCAAGCTCTGTTTTCGCTGGCAGAGGCATTGCGGGCTGGTCCTTCGCTGTTTCTGGTGACCCCGCTGGTCAGATCTAAGCACCTTGCAGGCCAGATTCAGGCCCACAAGCTTTGAGTTTGACACTCCTGGTTTGAATCATCCCAAGTAAAAAAAAAGAGCTTCTGGGAGTGTTCTTGAAAGTCTTCAGAGGAAGTGGGATGCAGAAGAGTGAGGAAGGGGTTTCTGACCCATGTCCACTTGTGTTTTGTTGTGGTTAGCTCTGGCCCAGCTCCTGCCTCAAGGAATGTGCAGGTGGATGTGGGGAAAACATCCACATGCCACAGGCCTGTTTTGCTCCCAATGGAATCTGCTGACGAAGCCTCCTCTGACCAAGGAAGTGTGAGTGACAGGGAAGAGGGGAGTTTGGCAGACAGCCGAAGAGGAGATCAATCATCTGTATCATCCTTGGATTCTGAACAAGAATTAATGACACATCCACGCATGCGTAGAGTGATGCATAGGAGACAACAACTGAAGGATTATTACAAGAGAAAATGAGGCCACCTGTGGTTGGATGGGGCTGCTGTAATTAGTGCTACAGATAAAAGTGCAACCTGGTGATTTAGCCTCATGGCAGTTTATCTGATTCATTGTTTCGTCAAGATCGTGGTTTTTGTGCTGTTCAAGATTGTGTGTGGACTCTCTGGACTTTAGAATTGGACTCAATTTCCCAGTTATTGGGTGAGCAATTGGATTGCATTTAACCTGTGCCTTGTGCATACCAGAAAATCCCTTTGACATTTAAAAAGGGAGCTGTTTCTGTTTTTCTGTTTATAAAAACTTTTGGGTTTTCCCTTTTATCGTGTGGTGTGTGTCTTCTTGGACTAATTACCCTGTAATTATGGGTGGTTGAAACACACCGGCAGAACATGGGATGTTTTGTGCTAAACATTAATTTTGGGCCCATGCAATTTTCAAAGCCAAGCCAGTTATGCGGTTGATCCAAAAGTCAAGGCAAACAAACAAAAGGGACAAGCTGGAACTGAAAAGCCAAATTATTCAACGAGATTATATTTCATGGGAGGGGAAATAATAGTACTAAAATAAATAATAATGTATTAAATTTGCATTGGGAGGCCTGGGGAAATCTGAAGAGTTTTCTCTCTCCTTTCGTTCTTCATTATGGGGATTATGCCAATGGATGCTACTTTGAAATGCTTCACAAGTTCCAAGGCATTTTTTCCCCACTTCACGGTTGAGAATTGTGTAGCCTTAGACTCAGTGTTCCCTCTAATTTGTTTGGGAGGTGGGCGGAAAAGTATAGTGTCTGAGCGGCAGTCCCTTTGGGACTGGGTGGCACAGAAATAATAAATAAATAAATAAACAAACAAACAAACAAATAAATAAATAACTAAAAAACCCACCCTGTTTTGCCTTAAAGAATTTCAAAATAAAATACTGTACTGTGTGTCTGCAACAGTGAGCTCATAATAGGGCAACTCTATCAATATCAAAATGCCACTTAAATAGTTGAGCTAGTTTCAAACTAGATTTTGATTTTCTTTCTCTCTTCCTTACTCCCATTCTTTTTCTTTCTCTTTTCCTTCCTCTCTTTTTTCTATCTGTTTCTCTCTCTTCCTCTCTTCCTCTCTCTCTCCTTGCCTCTCACTCTTTCCCTCTCGGCTTCTGGGCAGGTTTGGAAAACTCTGAGTTGATTATGATTTTTAAGTGAGCGATTGCTCACTGCTCAGCTTAGAGGGAACTATGCTTAGACTTGTGTCTATCTCCAATGCAGAACCCTCAAGTCGATGAAGTCGGAAGCAGCAGGCTTCTATAGTGGTCTGTCAGTCGCTCTGATTGAATATACTGTACAGTCGGATGCCCGAAAATGTTGGATAATCGAGACTTTACTGTCAACGCAGGAGAAAATAAATAGGATGTCCTGGGATAAAGCATTCCATCCGCCCTGGTGCTCCCTTGCTTGTCGACTGGGACCTCTCAAGGCTCTCTAGTCATGCCCGCCTCCAACAGGCAGATGTGGGTTTTTGAAGACTGGTGGTGACAGCCGCAGAGGAACCGCGGAAGGAGGAAAGAGGAAAAAAGCAAGGAGTGCCGACGCAGCAGCAGCAGCAGGGAAAGAAAGGAGAGCCGAGACCAGTTATCCAGGAAGTGACAGCCGCCGATCAGCTGGAATTTATTTATTTATTTATTCATTCATTCATTCATTCCAATATCCAATGTGGCTTTCGTGGGTAGCTATATATATATACACACATAGTAAAATACATGATGAAAGTTATAGAGGAGATACTCATAGTAAAATATATCTAAGAAAGAATAGAAAAGAAGAAGTCTTCAGAGAGGGGCGGCATACAAATATGTGTTAGCAAAAACTTCAGAAGAGAAGGATTTAGGGGTAGTGATTTCTGACAGTCTCAAAATGGGTGAGCAGTGTGGTTGGGCTGTAGGAAAAGCAAGTAGGATGCTTGGCTGCATAGCTAGTGGTATAACAAGCAGAAAGAGGGAGATTGTGATCCCCTTATATAGAGCACTGGTGAGACCACATTTGGAATACTGTGTTCAGTTCTGGAGACCTCACCTACGAAAAGATATGGATCAAATTGAACGGGTCCAAAGACGGGCTACAAAAATGGTGGAAAGTCTTAAGCATAAAACTGGTCAGGAAACACTTAATGAACTCAATCTGTATAGTCCGGAGGATAGAAAAAAAAGGGGGGGGACATGATCGAAACATTTAAATAAGTTAAAAGGTTAAATAAGGTTCAGGAGGGAAGTGTTTTTAATAGGAAAGTGAACACGAAAACAAGGGGACACAATCTGAGGTTAGTTGGGGAAAAGATCAGAAGCAACACAAGAAAATATTATTTTACTAAAAAAGTAGTAGATGCTTAGAACAAACTTCCAGCAGACGTGGTTGGTAAATCCACAGTAACTGAATTTAAACATGCCTGGGATAAACATAGATAAAATACAGGAAATAGTATAAGGGCAGACTAGCCGTCAATCGTTTCTATGTTTCTATACCCCCAAATCCTGGAAGCAAGATTACTATAAATTTAATGAAAAGGAAAGCATATCCCAAAAATGAAGGGAAAGGTAGAATCCACCCGTTTCATAAAAGAATACGTTTTGCACCCTCCAAACTGTGACTCTATTCCCCAAGCTTTTCTGCTCCTGTCTTCCTGGTCATATCCAGCCCACATTTGCGATGAAGTTTACCTTCGCATTATCTGTGTTCCCATTCCACCCTACAGAACACACATTCCTACCTCGCCCTTCAAGCAAATGACCTGACCTCATAGTTCCCACTCCAAAAGTTCCTTTTCAGCATTGCTATTCATTAGCAAGCAATCAGCCCAAACGAAAGGTGGATTTGGCCTTCCTTGGCAAACTGTGAATTCAAAACAGGCCGCCCTCTGATTAAGGATGCACGAGAAAGTTCCACAAATTCATCATTTAAGGCTCCTTAATTTATTCTTGGAAATATTCTTTGTTCTGTGGGATGGCATGTGTATTTTTTCCTAGCCCAGTGTCTTTCTTGGTTGTATGTCGATGGTTTGATGGTCTGTTCATCACGTCATCGTCTTGACGACCACATAAATAGATGTTCCCCATGTTGCTCTGTCTAATTTGGTCTTTCAGTGCCATTCATCCCTTCCATAGCCGAGTCTCTGCATCATGTTCTCTTCCTCTTCACTTTCCTTTCACTCTTCTAGGTTTAGAGCAGGAATCAGCAACCCGCAGCTCTGGAGCCGCATGTAGCTCTCTCATCCATCTGCTGCGGCTCCCTGTTGCTGGTCGGTAAAAGGAAAAGACGCCGTGCTAGGAGGAGACTCTATGGTGGAGGAACAGGGCTTCCTGTTGGCAGAGGAAAAAGGATGCTGCGCTAGGAGGAGACTCTATGTTGGTTGAGACTGACGGTAAAATCCGCCCTCCATTCTCTTTCATTAGATAAAGGTAAAGGTTCCCACACACATGCGTGCTAATCATTTCTGACTCTAGGGGGCAGTGCTCATCCCCGTTTCTGAGCTAAAGAGCAAGCCCTGTCCAAAGACATTACCTGGTCCCTATTTTTCTACTTGCATTTTTCACATGCATTCAAACTGCTAGGTTGGCAGAAGCTGGGATGAGTAACAGGAACTCACCCTGTTACATGACGCTAGGGATTCGAACCGCCGAACTGCTGAGTTTTCTGATCGATGAACTCAGCATCTTAGCCGCTGAGCCACCGCGTCCCTTCATCATTATAACTGAGCATCAAATGACAAAGGCAGGCAATCCGTTGCTGCTTTATTCGCCATTATGCTGGTAAAACAGTCTGGAAAAGACTGCTTTAAAAAAACAAAACCCAGATGAGACGTTACACCCCTATACAGTCTGGATCTGCAAGCACGAACAAGAATAATATCATTAGAGTGACATTTTTAAAAAACTTCCTTGGTTGGGAAAGTTCAAGTCAGGCCAGCTTGAAGCAAGTCCATTGTCCTATTTTCTCCTTGGCATCCTTATTTATTTATTTATTTATCTAGCTCAATATATAATTCTGGCTGGTTGGCAAACAATAAAAAGAGTATAAAAAAACCCAGAACCATGCAATAATTTATTTTAATGTATTAAAAATAAAACCAAGGAGAAAAACCCAATAATAACTCTTCAAATCTATATTTTCGAAATGTTAAAAATATTATGCTTCTAACATTTGGTGGCCTAGTGGTGAAAGACACTCAACTTCCACCCGGAAGGTTGAGAGTTCAATCCTAGGTAGCAACAGATGTTTCTCTCCTAGGGCCCTATGGAGAAATATTTGCTGCCAACTCCACCTAGGCATCAGGGAGGGTATCCAACCAGTAAAAGCTCAGCTCCATCCAGTCACCCTGACTCTACCCTGAATTAAGGGGTTTTAAAGGGGGGAGTTAGAAGCTCTGTTCTTTCAGTGCCATTCATCTCTTCCATAGCTGAGTCTCTGCATCTTGTCCTCTTCCTCTTCTTTTTCCTTTTACTCTTCGAGGGTTAGAGCAGGGGTCAGCAACACGCAGCTCTGGAGCCACATGTGGCTCTCTCATCCATCTGCTGCGGCTCCCTGTTGCTGGTCGGTGAAAGGAAAAGATGCCGTGCTAGGATGAGACTCTATGGTGGTGGAACTGGACTTCCTGTTGGCAGAGGAAAAAGGATGCTGTGCTAGGAAGAGACTCTATGGTGGTTGAGACCACAGGTAAAATCCACCCTCCATTCCCTTTCATCAGATAAAGGTAAAGGTTCCCCACACCTTTATCTACTATTTTAGACCTATATAGAAGTTGCATATAAAATAATATGAAGCACTAGGCCAGTGATGGGGAACCTTTTTTGGTTCGTGTGGCAAAAAGGGGGGCGAGGAGGCATGTGCATGCTCACACCCATAATTCCATGCATACGCCTCTGTGCATGCGTGCATGATCCCCCGCCTCCCGACATGTGATGGCACACCCATTTTTTGCTCTCCCCAGGCTTTAGAGCCTTTCTAGGAGCCTGGGAAGAGAGAAAACGGAGGCTGGAAATATTCTGCTTGCTGACTTCTGTTTGAAGTGACTTCATTTCACTCATGCAACTCCTTCCCTGCAAAAACATATGGACTACACATCTCGATCAGGGCAAATCAATAGATGCAATTTACATTGACTTCTGTAAAGCCTTTGACTCAGTGGCTCATGACAGACTACTTCTAAAACTCAAATCCTACGGCATCTGGGTGAGCAGTGTGGTCAGGCGGTAGGAAAAGCAAGTAGGATGCTTGGCTGCATAGCTAGAGGTATAACAAGCAGGAAGAGGGAGATTGTGATCCCCTTATATAGAGCGCTGGTGAGACCACATTTGCAATACTGTGTTCAGTTCTGGAGACCTCACCTACAAAAAGATATTGACAAAATTGAACGGGTCCAAAGACGGGCTACAAAAATGGTGAAAAGTCTTAACCATAAAACGTATCAGGAAAGACTTAATGAACTCAATCTGTATAGTCTGGGGGACAGAAGGAAAAGGGGGGACATGATTGAAACATTTAAATATGTTAAAGGGTTAAATAAGGTTCAGGGGACCTTAGAACAAGGGGACACAATCTGAAGTTAGTTGGAGGAAAGATCAAAAGCAACGTGAGAAAATATTATTTTACTGAAAGAGTAGTAGATCCTTGGAGCAAACTTCCAGCAGACGTGGTTGGTAAATCCACAGTAACTGAATTTAAATATGCCTGGGATAAACATATATCCATTGTAAGATTGTAAGATAAAATACAGGAAATAGTATAAGGGCAGACTAGATGGACCATGAGGTCTTTTTCTGCCGTCAGTCTTCTATGTTTCTATGTTTCTATCTTAGGATCTGCCATAGTTGAATAACTGCATTCCAATCAAACAGACAACAAGTTGTCAAATAGGGAATGCCAAATCTAATCCTGTTCCGGTTAACAGAGGCGTACCCCAAGGCATCGTTCATGGACCAACGGTCTTCATACTCTATATAACTGACCTTTGCAATCACATTACAAGCAACTGAGTTATCTTCGCCGATGATGTAAAACTTTTCGACACCACCGATAGCACAGCTACTCTCCAAAAGGACCTTGACTTTGTGTCTGAATGGTCAAACATCTGGCAACTTCAAATCTCAAACAAGAAATGTTCTGTCCTACACATTGGCAAAAAGAATCACAACACCAAATACAAGATGAATAAATAAGACCTTACAGACAACCCTCACACTGTTAAAGACCTAGGAATACTCATATCAAATGACCCAAGTGCCAAAGCCCACTGCAACGACATCGCCAAAAAGGCTTCAAGAGATGTTAACTTAATCCTACTTGGCTTCTGCTCTTGTAATCTCACACTACTAACCAGATTCTGTCAAAGTGGACCTGTGTCTAAGAATGGTGTGAGGATGCACAGCGGACTAAAAACAAACAAAGGGTTTGAAGAATCTGGGAAAGCTTCTACTTGGAATGAAAATACTGTTGTGGTTAGCTCTGGCCCAGCTCCTGCCCCAAGGACTGTGGATGTGGGGGAGACATCCACATGCTGCAGGCCTGTTTTGCCCCCGGTGGAATCTGCTGATGAAGGCTCCTCTGACCAAGAAGACATGAGTGACAGGGAGGAGGAGAGTGGGGCAGACAGCTCAGAATGAGATCAATTATCTCGCTCCTCCTTGGATTCAGAACAAGAGTTAATGATACAGCCACGCATGAGGAGAGCAATGCATAGGCAACAACAACTGAGAGATTATTATCAAAGAAAATGAGGCCACCTGTGGTTGGGTGGGGCTGTGGTAATTAGTGAGGTTGCTATAAATAGCAGCCTGTGGGTTTGGCCATTGTGGAGGATTATCTGATCGTTGTGTTTCATGACTGCTTTCAAGTTCAAGTTTCAAGTTTATTGGATTTATATGCCGCCCCTCTCCGAAAACTCGGGGCGACTAACAACAATCATAAACAATGTACAATAAAATCCAATACTAAAAACAAATTAAAACCCCTTAATATATAAAAAACCAAACATACATACAAGCATACCATATATACAGTTGTAACAGCCTAGGGGGAGAAAAGTCTTAATTCCCCCATGCCTGGCGGCAGAGGTGGGTTTTAAGGAGCTTACAAAAGGCAAGGAGGGTGGGGGCAATTCTGATCTCTGGGGGGAGTTGGTTCCAGAGGGCCAGGGCCGCCACAGAGAAGGCTCTTCCCCTGGGTCCCGCCAAGTGGCATTGTTTAGTTGACGGGACCCGGAGAAGACCCACTCTGTGGGAGTTAACTGGCCACTGGGATTTGTGCGGCAGAAGGCAGTCCCTGAGGTGACCTTTACTGACTTTGACTTTTTGTGTGCTGATTTTCCTCCGCTTTGAAACTAAAGCAGAGCAAAGTGTGTTTCACTTTGTGAAAGAAGAAGGACTGTGAATTACCTCACAGCTGCAAGCTAAGTATCACAGAACTGATAAGGGACTTGTACAAATTACCAGTTTGTTTGGAGACGAGTGCTCTTTGCTATCCCAAAAGAGGGCTTGGTTTAAGTGAATTTTCATTATAAAGAACATTGTTTTGAATTTTCAAATGTGTGTGTGTCTGAAATTTGTACCTGTGCATTTTTGGGAGGAGTCTACCAGAGAGCCCGACAGAACAAAGACTACGCAAGAAGATCTGAGATATGAAAGGAGAAACTTCAAATACCTGAGTGGAAGTCATGAAAGAGAAGGCTATGACCTCCAAAGTTATTTAATACTTGTTCTCATGTAGTCCATACTTGCTTATTCTTATTCCAAGGAAAGAACACAAGACAGCTATTCCTTTTCTCATGTCTGGGCGATGGCAGCAACAAATTTGGATGTGCTACGAAATTTTGATATACGACAAAGTCCAATGTCTACTCAGCATTCCTGCTAATGGATTTCCACAGAGGTTTAACTGGTGTTTATGCCTTTTCTAAACTATCTACTTCGCTTAATTCCCACAGCACTGTCTCATTTCTCAACTTCTCTCATCCTGATGATCTTTCCTGTTATCTCCTCCTATTGGTTTCTTGGGATTTATCAGTTGTAATTTGTAACTTATGATAATGATTTTTGCAACTATGATTTATGGTTGATGACCTACAGCTTGCTGTACTTTCACTGTGAGTTTTTGCAGTAGAGACAAATTCCTTGTGTATCCAATCACACTTGGCCAATAAATGATACATATTTCTATTCTATTCTATTCTATCTTATTTTTATTTTCTATTCTGTTCTATATTCTTTTCTATTCTCTATTCTATTCTATTCATTTTATTCATATTTGTTTGTTTGTTTGTTTATTTGTTTATTTGTTTGTTTACTTACTTACTTACTTACTTACTTACTTACTTACTTACTTACTTACTTACTTACTTACTTACTTACTTACTTACTTACTTACTTGTTTATTTATTTATTAGATTTGTATGCCGCCCCTCTCCGTAGACTCGGGGTGGCTAACAACAATAATAAGACAATATAAACAAATCTAATATTTAAGTTTAAGTTAAATTAAGAAAGCTTAATTTGAGAAACCAATCATACATACAGACATACCAAGCATAAATTTTATAAGCCTAGGGGGAAGGGAATATCTCAATTCCCCCATGCCTGACGACAGAGGTGGGTTTTTAAGGAGCTTACAAAAGGCAAGGAGGGGGGGGGCAATTCTGATCTCTGGGGGGCCGCCACAGAGAAGGCTTCTCCCCTGGGTCCTGCCAGACGGCATTGTTTAGTCGACGGGACCCGGAGAAGGCCAACTCTGTGCGACCTAACTGGTCACTGGGATTCATGCGGCAGAAGGCGGTCCCGGAGATATTCTGGTCTGATGCCACGAAGGGCTTTATAGGTCATAACCAACACTTTGAATTGTAACCGGAAACCGATCAGCAACCAATGCAGACTGCGGAGTGTTGGTGTGACATGGGCATGTTTAGGAAAGCCCATGATAGCTCTTATTATTTTCTATTCTATTTTATTCTATTTTCTTTTCTTCTCTAGTCCACTTATATTATTTCTTTTCTTTTCTATTCTATATTCTTTTCTATTCTATTTTTTATTCTATTCTATTATTATTTTCCTTTCTATTCTATTCTAATTTCTATTCTCGATTTCTATTTTCTGTTTGTTTTGTTTTGTTCCATTCCATTCCATTATCTACTCTATCAAGTTTCAAAAATTCATATCCAAAAGACAGACAAGTACATAATTCCTGTGGCTAGAATGGTCCATTCCCCCTAAACTGCAATGTGAAGAAAGTGGACCGATTTGTCAAAACCAGGCAATTCCTCCTACGGTCGACACAATGCTTCTTTTCTTCTCTTGTCACGCGGTTCAAACAAATATGATGAATAGCTGATTGGGTTTGTATTGTTACAAGACTGAGGAGATGGTGTGGCGGCTGCTTGCTCGAAATTGTGGTCGGCCACAACTCGCCGGGACGGAGCAGGGAAGATACCAAAGGGCTTAGCTCATCTTGTGGCTATTCAACTGTGTCTCAATGTTTTCTTAATTGAGGCGGATTCCCATCAAGGGTTCCCTCAAGCAAAACACAGAAGGGTGGGCCAGAGGTCATGGGAGAGAGGAGAGTTGTCATTTTTTTCCCTCTGGGCGTGAATGGAGATCTGATGCCTGCCCATACTTAGGAGACTCTGGGGTAGCTGTGATGAGGGCATTGGTGATGATTATGCACAAACTCCAAAGGAAGAGATGGACCTCCTAAAAAGGAAGATAGAGTGGTGCCTCTACTTATGCACTTAATTCGTTCTGTGACCAGGTTCTTAAGTAAAAAAGGTTGTAAGAAGAAGCAATGTTTCCCATAGGAATCAATGTAAAAGCGAATAATGCGCAGAAGCCCGAAACTCACCCCTTTTGCCTTACGCCGCTGGGAATCCCCGCCTCTGGACTTACGTTGCCAGCCGAAGCACCCGTTCTTGCGCTTCTGGGATTCCCCTGAGGCTCCCCTCCCTGGGAAACCCCACCTCTGGACTTCCGTGTTCTTGCAATGCTGTGATTTCCCTGAGGCTCCCCTCGCTGGGAAACCTCACCTCTGGACTTCCGTTGCCAGCGAAGTACCTTTTTTTTGCACTGCTGGGATACCCCTGAGGCTCCCCTTGCTGGGAAACCTCACCTCCGGACTTCCATTGCCAGTGAAGTGCCTGTTTTTGCACTGCTGGGATTCCCCTGAGGCTCCCCTTGCTGGGAAACCCCACCTCCGGACTTCCGTTGCCAGCGAAGTGCCCGTTTTTGCACTGCTGGGATTCCTCTGAGGCTCCCCTTGCTGGGAAACCTCACCTCCGGACTTCCGTTGCCAGAAAAGTGCCCATTTTTGCACTGCTGGGATTTCCCTGAGGCTCCCCTTGCTGGGAAACCTCACCTCCGGACTTCCATTGCCAGCGAAGTGCCCGTTTTTGCACTGCTGGGATTCCCTTGAGGCTCCTCTCACTGGGATTCAAAGCAGCGCTGGCAATAATGAAGGGAATCCCAGCGAGGGAAGCCTCAGGGAAATTGCAGCATCGCAAAAAACACAGAAGTCAGGAGGTGGGGTTTCCCAGCGAGGGGAGCCTTCGGCTGGCAACTGAAGTCCAGAGGCAAGGCATCCCAGTGGCGGTGGCTTGGGTTCGAAAGGTGAAAATAGTTTGGAAGAAGTGCCAAAAATATCTGAAACACCTGGCTCGTATCACGAACAGTTCGTTAGATGAGGCGTTCGTAAGACGAGGTACCACTGTATTTGAAAAATGCCTGATTTTCCCAAAGCGATTCTTTTTTAAAAAAAAGTCCTAAATATAAGATGATCCAATCAGATATTTATACAGTGTGATTAATGATGCGAGAACAATAAGTTCTCCACACCTTCCTATTTTGAGCGGGATGCTGGCATTGGATTCAGCGATGATATCTTTCTGGTCCCATTTAATTGAGTAATTTTCATTATTTTTCTTGCCGGCTGTGCTGTATCCTGCTGGAACAGTTTAACCGAACCTATTGGGAAACCCAAAATTTGAGAGGGTGCAGACTGTTATTGTTTGTCATACCTTCCATTTCTGCATGTGCTTTTCAGACCGACCTTTTCCATCTGTTTCCGCATCTATTTGGCGTTGGAGCAATGGAATTGCATCCCACAGATCATTGATAAAAGTTCCAGTCTTGGCTGACTTCAGAAATTCCTGGGATTTCTTCTATAAAGGTTTTCCTGGAAGCTCCAGTGAATCCGACCTTATGTTTTGGATGCTGTTCTTGGAACTGGCTCTTTCTGACATAGGATTGCTTTAGGGAATCACTGGTCATCTCAAAGGCAATTTTGAGCGCACATATTATTATTATTTTCTTTGGGAATAAATTTATCCAGATGTGTGAACATCGACTCCCATAATTTTGGACAAGGGCCACATTGGCTGGGAATTCTGGAAAAATAATTCCATATATCCAAACCTAATGTTTGGAGCAATCACCACTTCAGTATGGATAGAAGAGAGTATTTGTAGCCCAGATTTGAACTGTGGGGTAGGATTTGCTCTCATTTCATACACTGCTCAAAAAATAAAGGGAACGTTTAAACAACACATTATAACTCCAAGTATTTGGACAGGGAGTCACTGCTCACAGTCACTCATGCCCTCATCACCTTGAGGTTCAATTACTGCAACGCTCTCTATATGTGGCTATCTTTGAAAAGTGTTCGGAAACTTCAGATCGTGCAGAATGTTGCCACGAGAGCCATCGTGGGGCTTCCTAGATTCGCCCACGTTTCTGCAACACTCCGCGGCCTGCACTGGCTGCCGATCGGTTTCTGGTCACAATTCAAAGTGTTGGTAATGACCTTTAAAGCCCTACATGGCATTGGACCAGAATACATCCGGAACCGCCTTCTACCACACAAATCCAATAAATAATAATATTAATAAATCAAACTTCTGTGAAATCAAACTGTCCACTTAAAAAGCAACACTGATTGACGATCAATTTCACATGCTATTGTGCACATTCAGCTTTGTACAGAACAAAGTATTCAATGAGAATATTTCATTCATTCAGGTCTAGGATGTGTTATTTGAGTGTTCTCTTTATTTTTTTGAGCAGTATATATTATAGTAAATCTGGCCTGCAGGCTGGGAGTTTAGACATTCTACTCCACCTCCCCACCTGAAAAGAACTCTGTTCCAACTGCCAGTTGCCTTATATTAACACACACTGATGCTATTCCTTTGCTAAACCAGGCATGGATGTGGCCAGCATGTGACTCATCTGGCCTCTGGGCTGGTAGACATTCTACTCCCCCTCCCCGCCTGAAAAGAACTCTGTTCCAACTGCCAGTTGCCTTATATTAACACGCTCTGATGCTATCCCCTCACTAAACTGGGCATGGGTGTGGCCAGCGTGTGACTCATCTGGCCTCCAGGCTGGTAGTTTAGACAGTCTACTCACCCTCCCCACCTGAAAAGAACTGTGTTCCAACTGCCAGTTGCCTAATATTAACATGCTCTGATGTTATCTCTTCACTAGGCCAGGCATGGGTGTGGCCAGCATGTGACTCATCTAGCCTCCGGGCTGGTAGACATTCTACTCCCCCTCCCCACCTGAAAAGAATTTTCTTCCAACTGCCAGTTGCCTTATATTAACATGCTCCGATGCTAAGGAGTTACACATTCTACATAAATTGTGCTGTGGGAAACTAGATCCAATGATACTATTCAGCCCAGCAAAGTCAACATTATGCAGCCCAAAGATATTATGCAGGTCAATGGAGTTGGCTGGGAATTCTGGAAAAATAATTCCAGACATCTGGAAATCAACTATATTCGAAAGAGGGGGACCAACCTAATTTTTCGAGCAGTCACCACATCAGATTTGACAGAAGAGAGTGTTGAATGTGGGGTCTTTGATGCTCTCTGAGCTTCGTTGTTGTTTCTCTCTGCTCTCTGAGCTTGGGAAGTTCTAGGACAGTGATGGGGAACCTTTTTTGGTTCGTGTACCAAAAGGGGTGTGTGCAGGGGTGGGCTACTGCCTGGATGGGGGCGGGAATGCAGTGGGGTAGTAAAAAATAGAGCTCCACCCCACCCTACCATACCGTACTTTACCCTACTATATCCAATCTACTCTATTTTCTATTCTATTTTCTACTCTACTCTACTCTACTCTACCCTATCATACCCTACCATACCCTACTTTACCCTACTCTACTCCAATCTACTCTATTTTTTATTCTATTTTCTACTCTACTCTACTCTACTCTACCCTATCATACCCTACCATACCCTACTTTACCCTACTCTACTCCAATCTACTCTATTTTCTATTCTATTTTCTACTCTACTCTACTCAGAATCTGGCTTTCTGCATTGACTTTGCTTGTCAACACATGGCTTAGTAGTTCACAAGAGTCATCACGTGACACCCCTTTCCCTGGGCAAAGCAACTATCATAAACACATAACCCCAAATTTTAATCACATGACCATGGGGATGCTGCAATGAATTTAACGTGAAAACTGGTCATAAGTCAGTTTTTTTCAGTGCTATTGCAACTACTGACAGTCACTAAATGAAAGGAAGGACTGTCTATTTTGTCCCCCGCCAAGGCACAAATCTAATAGCCGCTTCTGCCTAGCACTCAAAAAAAAGATTCATTCTCAAACCTGGACAGCTGGTGCTAATTATTGTCCAACAGGGTTGGAGCTACTTCTGGTATTTCACGATTCAATTTCTCTTAAGAAGTCGCCACGGCAGGCGCACCCCTTCAATTCCTTTCAAATCTTCTGCAAAATTTCCATCACACTTCTCCCTGGTTTAAAACTGCTCAGAAAAACGGACGGGGGAAAATGTGCAACATCTGGCCACACTCTCATTATTATTCATACAGCAAAATGAGCATGGAGAAATGCACGCAAAATAATAGTCGAAAGCGAGAAAGGAAATTGAAGACATTCATTGAGAAGCATGTGGACTTTGTTTGGAGACTAAATAACGAAAGGGGCCTGGAAAGACAGGGTTTGAAGGAATACAATGTAATTGAATCGTCTGATGGAAGTTCAGGGAGATGGGGACAGGGTGGTGATGGTTAATAGAACTGGACACATTGCACATATTGTGGGAACCAGGAAACTTTCTCTGGCCATAAATTTCTAGGTTGGAGAGGAAAGATCAAAGACAGAAGATCAGAACACTATTTCTTGGAGGCACAACAAGATGAAGGTTCTCAGACATCCAGATAAAATTATTTGTTTGGTTATTTGTTTGTTTAAGCCCTCCAGAGACGCCTACAAGATAGGAGCCCTGCGGACGCCGTCGAAGCTGCCACCCTCCGCCAGCTATGTCTGCATGGGGAAGAACAAGCAACCTTTTTTCAGCGTTTTGAGTTTTGTCAGTCGTCCGTCCATCCCCCCCCCTGCCGCCACCACTGATGGTGTCCTGCCTTGTATTTGTATTTGTATTATTTATTAGATTTGTATGCTGCCCCTCTCCATAGACTCGGGCGGCTAACAACAATAAAAAGACAAGGTAAACAAATCTAATATTAAAAAAATCTAAAAACCCCAATTTAAGAGATCAGTCATACATACAGTCATACCATACATAAATTTTATAAGCCATGGGGAAGGGAATATTTCAATTCCCCCATGCCTGATGACAGAGGTGGGTTTTTAAGAGCTATGGGGTTACCTAATTCATGATCTGGTCACTTTATTCTACACTTGAATAAGAAGCTCAGGTCCAAAGAATACTCTCTTAGGTGACTTGCAAACATAGCCTGAGATGACATAAGGCCATGAAAGGTTTTATGCAGTTCCTGTGTTCTGTAACATTAAGCACTATTTCTTTCGGTGGGGCATATGTACACACTGGACGGCAGCCAAGATGTCATCGTTATGAGTCACGGCAGCCTAAAGTTCAGAGAGTACTGTAAAATGGTGTGACTCTACTCTTCAACCCTGGGTCATCAAATGTTTATACTTGTAGCTGTTTTCTTCCCATGGAAACATTTTAAAGATTTAAAGTCCTGGCAATGGAATGCATATTTTAGATGTTTGCTACTAACATAGGAATGTCTGGTTTGGAAGGAGAAGGGTGAAGAGAGAACATTTGCCCCTTTCCTTTTCTGGAACAGATCTAGAACAGATCCTAGAACCGTGATGGGAGACCTCTAGCACGTGGGCCACAGGTGGCATGTGGAGCAATATCGGAGGGGACGCAAGACTTTGCCCTGTATCAGCTCCAGCTGATTTTGGTCTTGGGAAGCTCCAGAGGCAAAATAATAATAATAATAATAATAATCACCCAATGGACAAACCGGACGTTTGTGAAAACTCACTTCCGGTTTGCTGTTGTGCTGTTTTTTGCACTTCAGAGGGTTCAGGGAAGCTATCTTGGACTATCCACGATTGACCTCTCGTCCCCTGTCTCTCCTTTATCTCCTTTATCTTTTCTTCCTTTCATATATCTTCTCCTCTATTTTTATATCTTTTCTTCTATCTTTTTCTTTATATATATATTACTACATGTCTTTTCTCTTCAATATGTATTGTGTATTGGACAAATAAATAAATAAAATAAATAAATAAATAAATGAAGCCCTGGACTGCAAAATTCAGCACAATGGGCAAACCAGATGTATGTTTTCCGAATGTCTGGTTTGCCTGTTGTGCTGTTTTGTGCACTCCAGAGCTTCAGGAAGCCTTCCTGAACCCTCCAGTGTGCAAATAAACCAGCACAATGGGCAAAACCGGAAGTGCATTTTTTTGCACTCTGGAGTTCAGGAAGTTTCCCTGAACCTCCGGAGTGCAAAAACCAGCAAACCGGAAATGTGTTTCTCCAAACTTCCAGTTTGCTATTTTTCCCCCCCAAGTACCAGGCTTCAGTGAGGCCTGTGTGCATGCACGGGGACGAGGGCTGATTGTGTGAATATGTGGGTGTGAGTGTGCATGCATGGGGGAGGGAAGGGGTGTGGGCATGTGCACGCATGCTAACACACACACACACACACATTGAAGGGCTACCAAAATTTTTACTACCACACTGTGGGTATAGCTAATGCAGGGTGTCCTCCATTTTCTTTCAACATCTTTCAGTGCAAATTGGGTAGAGTAGAGTAGAAAATAGAATAGAAAATAGAGTAGATTGGAGTAGAGTAGGGTATGATAGGGTATGATAGGGTATGATAGGGTAGAGTAGAGTAGGGTAGAGTAGAGTAGAATATAGGGATTTTGCAGTATCTTTCCCCTGGAGTAGGGAAGGAATGGGGATTTTGCGGTATCCTTCCCCCAGGAGTGGAATTACCAAAATGGGAATTACCCAACCCCCTCTAAGACAGGGCTGTCAAACTCCCAGCCCACAGCCCGGATGTGTCACATGCTGGGCACGCACATTTCTGGTTTAGCGAGAGAGGAAAAAGTCCTTGTCATCACCCCAAATAGCATCTGAGAAATAAATCAGGTTCCACTCGAATTCTCTCTCTCAAGGTTCGATTTATTAGCAGAGCTATTTTGGTCACCTAACGGCCATTCTGATACTAGCTTCTTTCCAGTACTCATCTAGGTTAAGGTTCATTCCACATCCCCACACCCACAGGTTCACCAAGAGGGCCAGTCCAAGTGCAGGGATTTCACCAACTTCCTCTTTTGTTCAGTTGATGCAGAACAAAAGATGACCTTGGACTCTAAGAAAGGAATTTGTCGTGGCTAGTAACTTTTCTCTCATTCAACTACTCATCCCAGTTCCCCTAATATGGTGCTCCTGTGGCAGGACAAAGCCTCTAACTTCACAAGATGGTTTTCGGCCTGACAGTCCTGATACGACGTGAGTTTGACACTCCTGATTCAAGAACACAAGCCCCTTCATTGCACCAACCCAAACTTCAACCAAACATAGCTCAGATAAACAACTAGGATTTGTATTTTTCCAATAGACCCAGTGATGGGCTCCGATGGGTACAGTCAGGTACCCAGTACCAGTAGCAAAATTCTGATTTTTTTAATTTTTTTCCTTTCTGGGCTCTGGGTATGTTTTTCCTATCGCAGAAAATGAGTTTGAATGTGTATAATTTTAGAAAAGCTTTGCATGCGTATGTGTACACACACTTTATATAGTAAATAATCAGGGGTGGGCTTCTGCCCAGACGGGGGAGAACGCAGTGGGGTAGCGAAAATGGAGCTCCAGAGCACCCAATTTGCATTGAAAGATGTTGAAGCAAAATGCATAAGCCACGCCCATAGTGTGGTAGTAAAAAAATTGGTTGTCCATCAATGAATAGACCTAGCTATATGACCCTCCCCCTACACAGCCCCTACATGGCCTCATGAGAGTCTGGCAACCCACACCGCATTTCGGACATCAACACCCTCGAAAATGTCCAAAGATACTTCACCAGAAGAGCCCTTCACTCCACCACTCGAAACAGAATACCTTACGAAACTAGACATACAATCCTGGGTGTAGAAAGCTTAGAACTACGACGCCTTAAACACGATCTAAGTATTGCCCACAAGATCATATGCTGCAACATCCTGCCTGTCAATGACTACTTCAGCTTCAGCCACAACAACACAAGAGCACCTAACAGGTTCAAATTTACTATCAACCGCTCCAAACTTGACTGTAAAAAATATGACTTTAGCAATCGAGTTGTCAAAGCGTGGAACTCATTACCGAACTCCGTGGTGTCAACCCCCAACATTTTTTCCTTTAGACTATCCACGATTGACCTCACCAGGTTCCTTAGAGGTCAGTAAGGGGCGAGCATAAGTGCACTAGTGTGCCTTCCGTCCACTGTCCAATTGTCCCTCCTATATTTTATATATCTTTTCTCCCATCCATATATCCTTTCCTCTACTCTTCATGGACGTATTCTATTCTCATATCTTTTCTTCTATCCTTTCCCTGATATTTACTACTACATGTTTTTATTCTCTTTAACTTTCAATTTGTATTGGACTAAATAAATAAATAGATAGCTAGATAGATAGATAGTGTTGTGGTTAGCTCTGGCCCAGCTCCTGCCCCAAAGACTGTGGATGTGGGGGAGACCTCCACATGCTGCAGGCCTGTTTTGCCCCCGGTGGAATCTGCTGATGAAGGCTCCTCTGACCAAGAGGACATGAGTGACAGGGAGGAGGAGAGTGTGGCAGACAGCTCAGAAGGAGATCAATTATCTAGCTCCTCCTTGGATTCAGAACAAGAGTTAATGATACAGCCACGCATGCGGAGAGCGATGCATAGGCAACAACAACTGAGAGATTATTATCAAAGAAAATGAGGCCACCTGTGGTTGGGTGGGGCTGTGGTAATTAGTGAGGCTGCTATAAATAGCAGCCTGTGGGTTTGGCCATTGTGGAGGATTATCTGATCATTGTGTTTCGTGACTGCTTTAGTGACTTTGACCTTTTGTGTGCTGATTTTTCCCCGCTTTAAAACTAAACCAGGGCAAAGTGTGTTTCACTTTGTGAAAGAAGAAGGACTGTGAATTGCCTCACAGCTGCAAGCTAAGTATCACAGAACTGATAAGGGACTTGTACAAATTACCAGTTTGTTTGGAGATGAGTGCTTTTTGCTATAACAAAAGAGGGCTTGGTTTAAGTGAATTTTCATTATAAAGAACATTGTTTTGAATTTTCAAACGTGGGTGTGTCTGAAATTTGTAGCTGTGAATTTTTGGAAGGATTCTACCAGAGAGCCCGACAGAACAGATAGATAGATAGATAGATAGATAGATAGATAGATAGATAGATAGATAGATAGATAGATAGATAGATAGATAGATAGATAGATAGATAGATAGATAATAGGATGCATGTTCTTGCACAGGAACAGGAATCTCAAGTGCAAAGCCTAAGAGAAGATATAAAAAACCCTCCAGTCTCAACTCCAGCATCAGTACCCATGTGGTTCTGCTTCATCATTAAACCATCTTTCCAAACAGCCTCCATGTTTCCACTGTCTTTCTCCAGGGCTTGGAATGGAACCAGATGGATATTTCTTCCAAAGCAGCATTGGGAGAAGTCTACTATTTTTGTGGGACGCTCAATAAAATGGATTCCACAATTTTATGGGGGGGGGGGGGGGGAATGTGATGTATTTCATGGCAAATTTTATGCCCTCTGTGGCCTCTGCAGGGGATAAAATATCAAGAGTAGGCAGCACCAAGAAATGTTAATACATTCCCTTCGGGATCTTCTAGGGGGATTTTATAACAGTCATTTGGATTGCTAATGAGGGACTTTGAGTACAGAAAGGAAAACGTTGCCAGAAACCAACAGTGTCTAGTAGCTCAGCTTGTTCCTTCTTATCTTCTCCTACAAAGAATGGTTTGAATATTTGCTCATGGGAAACGAAAGACAAGCTTCTGGCTGCAAATGTTTCATGCAGATGTCACTGGTGTCTTCAGATAAGGTTTGATCAACATGGATGTTTATAACTGGGATGAAAGAGAGAGTAAAGATCTGCTGTTCTTTTCGTTGTGGAGCAGAAATGGACAATATGGCGAGGGAACATGTGATCGTTAGAATATAGAATAACAGAGTTGGAAGAGACCTTGGAGGTCTTCTAGTCCAACCCCCTGCTTAGGAAGGAAGGAAGGAAGGAAGGAAGGAGAAAGAAAGAAGGGAAGGAGAACGGGAGGGAAAAGGAAAGAAGGAGGAGGGAAGGAAGGAAGGAAAGAAGGAACAAAGAAAGGAAGGAAGGAGGATAAAAGGAAAGGGAAAAGAAAGAAGGGTAGGAGAAAGGGAGGGGGAGGGAGGGAAGGAGGAAGGGAGGGAGGAAGGATGGAAGGAAGGGGAGGGAGAAAAGAAAGAAGGAAGGAAGGGGAAGGAAAGAAGGGAAGGAGAAAGGAAGTGAGGGAGGAGGAAAGAAGGAGGGAAGAAAGGAAGGAAAGAAGGGAAAGAGAAAGGGAGGGGGAGGGAGGAAAGAAGGAAGTAGGAGGGAAGGAAGAAAGGATAGATGGATGAAAGGAAGGAAGGGGGAGGGAGAAGAAAGAAAAAATAAAGAAAAAGAAAGGAAGGAAGGAAGCATGGAAGGAGGGAGGGGGGAGAAAAGAAAGAAGGAAAGAAAGAAAGAAAGAAAGAAAGAAAGATGTTTTCCCATCCAATATCTAGCCATCCCTAGCTGTACCAACATTTACCCTTTTGTGAAAACTAAGCTGCCTTATCAAACACCTATCTGGTGTCTTTAGATAGGAAGCAACCTAGTGCTTCCTTCCCATCCCCAAACCTTGATGGTTCGCCTGAAAATATTATAAAGGATGGTATTGAAATCTGGTGGGATATCAAGGAATACCAGGAGGACTGCCTTTTTCTATCCCAGTTCCTCCAGAGATAATCTATCAAGGTCATCTCCGTTCTGTGCCCTTGTCTGAAAGACAAGTGATGTGCTATTGAATGGGTGGAAGATTTTGTAATTCCAACTCTCCATTTAATATGGTCTCACTCCAACGATCTTAAATTTGTCTATTTGATCATTCCCTCTATTATGTGTTTGGCATGCTTGTTCTGTTAGAAAAATTCTAACTTACCATACATTAAATTAGCATTTGGCGAACAATGGCTGTTTTTGGCTAATGCTGTGTTAGGCATCCACCCAAAGAATAAAACATGGACTTAATTTCACTTTTTTAACATTTTTCTTCGTTACGCACTAGAGGGTTTTTTTTAAAGCTGCCAAGCGTGAGGTTGGTGCATTCTCATTTTTTTCAGTTTTTTCACTTTTGACTTGCAGGAAATTTAGGTCAAAAGAAGCGCATTAAAGACTGGGTCACCGAGTAATGAACTTAGCATAATTGGTTCATCAAGGATAAACTGTCATAGGAAGAGCAAGCGAAAGAATGCACGGTGATGGAATAGGCTAAAAATGTGAGCTATGACGTACAAAAGGAACAATGGGAGAATACATATGTGGATGAAAGAACATTCATACAGTGTTATGATCCATTATAAAATGATGCACTGTTGGCATTTTTCACTGGAAAAATATAACTAAAATGTAATGTAAAGGTACAGTGGTATCTTTACTTGCGAACTTAATTCATTCCGTGAGCAGGTTCCAAAGTAGAAAAGTTTGTAAGAAGAAGCAATTTTCCCATAGGAATCAATGTAAAAGCAAACAATGTGTGCGATTGGGGAAACCACAGGGAGGGTGGAGGCCCTGTTTCCTCCCAGGAGATTCCTATAGAGGCCCCATAGAGGCTTCTCCACACCTTTTCCAGCCCTGTTTCCTCCCAGGAGATTCCTAGAGAGGCCCCATGGAGGCTTCTCCACACCTTTTCCGGCCCTGTTTCCTCCCAGGAGATTCCTAGAGAGGCCCCATGGAGGCTTTTCCCCACCTTTTCCGGCCCTGTTTCCTCCTAGGAGATTCCTAGAGAGGTCCCATAGAGGCTTCTTCATGCCTTTTCCAGCCCTGTTTCCTCCCAGGAGATTCCTAGAGAGGTCCCACAGAGGCTTCTTCATGCCTTTTCCAGCCCTGTTTCCTCCCAGGAGATTCCTAGAGGGGTCCCACAGAGGCTTCTCCCCACCTTTTCCAGCCCTGTTTCCTCCTAGGAGATTCCTAGAGAGGTCCCACAGAGGCTTCTTCATGCCTTTTCCAGCCCTGTTTCCTCCCAGGAGATTCCTAGAGAGGTCCCACAGAGGCTTCTCCCCACCTTTTCCAGCCCTGTGTTTCCTCCCAGGAGATTCCTAGAGAGACCCCACGGAGGCTTCTTAATGCCTTTTCCAGCCCTGTTTCCTCCTAGGAGATTCCTAGAGAGGCCCTCAGAGGCTTCTTCCTGCCTTTTCTGGTTACAGTTTCAGAGGCTCGGGTTTGTAAGTGGAAAATGGTTCTTGAGAAGAGGCAAAATAATCTTGAATACCTGGTTCGTAAGTAGAGGCATTCTTAGGTAGAGGTACCACTGTATTTCGCATGTGTGCTGGAAATGTGAACAAGAAGGAACATTTTCTCATGCTTCGTGGACATCTTAAAAAGTACATCTTTTTAAGTACATCTACTATTACAAGGGTTTCCAACCTTGGCAAAGAAAGCTTTGCTGGCTGAGGAACTTTAGGAGTTGAAGTCCACAAGTCTTAAACTTGCCAAAGGCCAAATATTTTTCTTTTGAGAGTGATTGACAAAATATTGGGGGACAAAAAAAAACCATGGAATTTTTCTTTTATACATTTTATACATGATTCTAGAATACAGCTCACCGGAACCCGCATTGCATATCAGACATTAATACAATCGAGAGAGTCCAGAAATATTTCACAAGAAGAATCCTTCACTCCTCCACTCGCAATAGAATACCTTATTCCACCAGACTTGAAATACTGGAATTAAACAATTTACAACTACATTGCCTCCGATCTGATCTAACTGTAGTTCATAAAATCATATACCAAAATGTCCTTCCTGTCAATAACTACTTCACCTTCAACTGCAGCAATACGCAAGCACGTAATAGATTCAAACTAAATGTAAACTGCTCTAAACTTGACTGCAGAAAATACGACTTCAGGAATAGAGTGATAAATGTCTGGAATGCACTAAATGACCAAAAACTTTAACCTTAGATTGTTTACAGTTGATCTCTCCCCATTTCTAAGACGTCTGTAAGGGGCGTGCATAAGTGCACCACGGTGCATATATATATTAGAAATTAAGGGCGTACAGTGATCCAATAATAGGCATGTAAAAGAACAAAATAAATAAGGATAAAGAATTATCAAAAAAAGAATAACATGGCTGAAATTGGAAATAAGATGTATGTAAGAGAAGGGATCCAGACAACACTTCCATAAAAGATGTATATGTTTCATTTTTAAAATACCCTTTCTTTCTTTCTTTCTTTCTTTCTTTCTTTCTTTCTTTTTCTTTCTCCTGCCCTCATAGTTTCTTTCTCCCTCCCTTTTTTCTTTCTCTTTCTTTCTCCCTCCCTCCCTCTTTCTTTTCTTTCTTTCTTTCCCTTCCATCTTCCTTCCTTCCTTCCTTCCTTCCTTCTTTCTTTCTTTCTTTCTTGTTGTGCCTCTTTCTTGTTTTGAGCCGCCCCGAGTAAATTATTATTATTATTATTATTATTATTATTATTATTATTATTATTTCTCCCTCTTTCCTTCCTTCCTTCCTTCCTTCCTTCTTTCTTTCTTTCTCTTTCACTTTCTCTTTCTCTCTGTCTTTCTCTTTCTCTTTGTCTCTCTCTTTCTTTCCTTCCTTCCTTCCTTCCTTCCTTCCTTCTTTCTTTCTTTCTTTCTTTTATCTTCTGTCCCCAATTTCCCTTCTCTCCATCAAAACCCATCCTTTCGACAACAGAGGGGCTGAGAATTGCAAAATGTTGCTGCCTACTGGCAGAAGGATTAAAGAATCAGCCAGAAGGAACCCCACGTCCTTGTCTCCAAGCCAAATGGCTAGGATGCAATATCCAAGATTTACCGCGGAATTTGAGGTGGTGGTTATAGCGACCACCTACGCATCACTTCTCCATGTGAATTTCCCAGCTCCTTTCGTCCCCCCCCACAAATATTTCTCAGTCATGAGTAATAGCCTCACACTTTAAACAGATTGGCTCACTCGGAATCTAAAATGTTTTGTAACACATCACCATCTCTGCTGTGGCCATCAACACGCCAAATTGGAAAATACATGCGGTTAGAAAAGATGATAAGAAAATATGTAGGGAAATATGATTTCTGGGGTTAGGGATTCTCTGTCTTCACTGTGAGTTGTATTGCGTTGTGTGTGGGAGGGGGGGGGTTGTCCACTGAGGGAGCCCTTGCAATCTCATTGTAAAATTTCAACAAATTTTAAACTAAATTAAACAAAAATATTAGAAAGCAATAGCCAACCCCTTTTCTGTTATTGTCTATTCCCAGCGCACTCTGGGACCAGCCTAAAGTGGTATTTTCCAGTTCTGCAAACTACTCAAAATTTACACTACCGGTTCTCCAGAAGCTGTCAGGACCTGCTGGATTTCAACCCTGCAAGGAATTGATTTGCTATTGACCTCTTCCAAAGTTTTGTGCTTTTCAGTCCAGCCCACAGCCTTAAAATTATTTTCCATTCAAGGATCAAGCAAAACTAAGATCAGCTAATGCATGCTAAATACCCCCACCTGCCGAAGACTGGAACAGATAACTGGAGAACAATTGATATTTTTATTATTATTATTATTATTATTATTATTATTATTATTATTATTATTATTATGTCAGTACAACACAGCAAACGAGATCACTATGCTGGATTTCGTATTTCATCACCAGTCGGGCGCTTCCCAAGCACGTAGGACTGCGTGATGTAGCGGCGAATTATGTTTGCCGATCCCAGTAAAGCGGCCTTTTGCAATTGACAGATGGAGATTTTGTCAATTCCAATGGTTTTCAAATGTCCGCTGAGATCCTTTGGCACTGCACCCAGCGTGCCAAGTACCACTGGGACCACTTTCACGGGCTTATGCCAGAGTCGTTGCAGCTCGATTTTTAGATCTTCATATTTCACTAATTTCTCGAGCTGCTTCTCCTCAATTCTGCTGTCTCCTGGGATTGCGATGTCGATGATCCATACTTTCTTTTTCTCCACGATCACAATGTCTGGTGTGTTATGCTTCAGAATTCGGTCAGTCTGAAGTCGGAAGTCCCACAGTAGTTTTGCTTGCTCATTTTTGACCACTTTTTCGGCCTTATGATCCCACCAGTTCTTTGCCACTGGTAAATGGTAGTTCCGGCACAAGTTCCAGTGGATCATCTGTGCCACAGCATCATGTCTATGCTTGTAGTCAGTCTGTGCGATCTTTTTGCAGCAGCTGAGTATGTGATCGATTGTTTCATCTGTTTCTTTACAGAGTCTGCACTTTGGGTCGTCTGTTGATTTTTCAATTCTGGCTTTGACAGCATTTGTTCTAATGGCCTGTTCTTGTGCCGCCAGTATTAGTCCTTCTGTCTCCTTTTTGAGTGTTCCACTTGTAAGCCATGACCAGGTCTTTTCTTTATTCACTTTGCCTTCAATCTTCTCCAAAAACTGTCCATGCAATGCTTTGTTCCACCAACTGTCCATACGACATTTATTATTATTATTATTATTATTATTATTATTATTATTATTATTATTATTATTATTTTGTTTAATTTGTATGCCGCCCCTCTCCGTAGACTCAGGGCGGCTTTAACTGCCATAACCAGCAATCTGCAAGATAAAACTGTCCTAAGGTCTATTTTTATATTTTTACACTGAACCAGAGGCCCTGCATGTTATCTTCTCATTTGAACTTTGTCCAAAGTACACAATATGAATTATCAGCGGATAAGGATTTCTATAGAACTCTTCAAAGCACCAAAATCTTTTCCAGTCATATAGGGCCAGAATAGATAAGGGCGGCCCACATCCCAAAAAAAGGTCTTCTGCCCTTTTGACCTTTCTGAACCTCTTCACACTTTCAATTTATTTGCTCATCTTATCAGCCTCTTATCTTGTTTTCCTGTCCTCTGGGCTGTTTGCCTTTCAGGTTGCGGAAAAACCAAGGTACTTTTCACTGGGTAGAATCCCTTTCGTTCATCAACGATGAGAGACAAGAGCCAGAATGCCTTATCATTTTTACAGCCCTGATTCGATAAGGTAATACGTTGTGTAACAAGGTCATCTTGCCAACTTTGGGAGCAAAACAATACGGTCGTTGATCATTGACTCAGCAAGGTTCATGTACATGCTAGGTCACCTGTTTTTCCTCGAGTGCCAAAAGATCATGCGTGCGCTATTGGCAGTGATGGGCTCCTACAGGTATGGTCAGGTACGCAGTACCAGTACCAAAATTTTGAATTTTTCCCCCCTTCTGGGCTCTGGGTATGTTTTTCCTATCACAGTAAATGCTCATCCTGATGCATGTACATGCATCCCCGCCTGAGATTCAGCTTCTGCGCATGCACTTCAACCGAAATCTTCCACGAAGATCTTGCGCACGCAAGATTTCACCTATTTATTTATTTATTTATTTATTTATTTATTTATTTATTTTATTAGATTTGTATGCCGCCCCTCTCCAAAGACTATTTTTAGCTGAAAAGACAAAATCTCACGCGTGCAAGATTTCACTTGTGGCATGTGCACAGAAGCTGAATCTCGTAGGCGCGCATGAACACACACGCCAAATTATATGAGACAGACGGAAGAGTTAATAGAACTCACTTCAAACGGTGGTTGGGCCAACAAAAATGGTTGCAGATTAATGCAATATGCAAATATTTAAATAAAAGTGAGAATAAAGAAGCATTTTTGAGAGAAGAAAACTGTCTAGAGAAAATATTAAAAGAAAAGATTAATGATTCAAAAGGACAGGCTAGTAATATTTATAGCATGTTATTACAAGTGGAAGAGGAAGTGATTAAAGGCCTAACAAGATATTGGCAAAATGAATTATGGATTAATGAAAGTGTGATGGAAGAAGTAGTAGAAAACATACATAAGATAAAGAATACAAGAATTATAGAGATGAGAAGGAAAATTTTACATAAATGGTATTTCACGCCAGTAAAACTGGCACACTTCCAGAGGAAAGGGAAAGGAAATTGCTGGCATGGTTGCCAAATAAAAGGAGCTTTTATGCATATGCTCTGGGAATGTGTTGAAGTTCAAAAATTTTGGAAGGAAGTACAGAATGAAATAAATAATATTGTAAACATTAATTGGATAATTAGAAACACAGAAACATAGAAACATAGAAGTCTGACGGCAGAAAAAGACCTCCTGGTCCATCTAGTCTGCCCTTATACTATTTTCTGTATTTTATCTTAGGATGGATATATGTTTATCCCAGGCATGTTTAAATTCAGTTACTGTGGATTTATCTACCACGTCTGCTGGAAGTTTGTTCCAAGGATCTACTACTCTTTCAGTAAAATAATATTTTCTCATGTTGCTTTTGATCTTTTCCCCAACTAACTTCAGATTGTGTCCCCTTGTTCTTGTGTTCACTTTCCTTTTAAAAACACTTCCCTCCTGGACCTTATTTAACCCTTTAATATATTTAAATGTTTCGATCATGTCCCACCTTTTCCTTCTGTCCTCCAGACTATACAGATTGAGTTCATTAAGTCTTTCCTGATACGTTTTATGCTTAAGACCTTCCACCATTCTTGTAGCCCATCTTTGGACCCGTTCAATTTTGTCAATATCTTTTTGTAGGTGAGGTCTCCAGAACTGAACACAGTATTCCAAATGTGGTCTCACCAGCATTCTATATAGCGGGATCATAATCTCCCTCTTCCTGCTTGTTATACCTCTAGCTATGCAGCCAAGCATCCTACTTGCTTTCCCTACCGCCTGACTGCACTGTTCACCCATTTTGAGACTGTCAGAAATCACTACCCTTAAATCCTTTTCTTCTGTAGTATTTGCTAACACAGAACTGCCAATACAATAAACAGATTGAGGATTCCTTTTCCCCAAGTGCATTATTTTACATTTGGAAACATTAAACTGCAGTTTCCATTGCTTTGACCATTTATCTAGTAAAGCTAAATCATTTACCATATTACAGACGCCTCCAGGAATATCAACTCTATTGCACACTTTAGAGTCATCGGCAAATAGGCAAACCTTCCCTACCAAACCTTCCCCTATGTCACTCAGAAACATATTAAAAAGAATAGGACCCAGAACAGACCCTTGTGGCACACCGCTTGTAACCTGACTCTGCTCAGAATACTCGCCGTTAACAATAACTCTCTGATGTCTACGCTTCAGCCAGCTGCAAATCCATTGAACTATCCAGGGATTGAGTCCAATCTTCACTAATTTATCTATCAGCTCTTTATGTGGAACCGTATCAAAGACTTTGCTGAAGTCCAGGTAGGCAATATCCACGGCACCACCTTCATCCAACACCTTTGTGACATAGTCAAAGAAATCAATGAGATTAGTCTGACATGATTTGCCTTCAGTAAAGCCATGCTGATTTGGGTCCAATAAGTTATTGTTTTTTAGGTGCTGATTTATCCTCTTTTTGAGTAGAGTCTCCATCATTTTAACTACCACTGATGTCAAGCTAACTAGCCTGTAGTTACCAGCTTCTTCTCTACTGCCCTTCTTGTGGATAGGCACAACACTGGCCAATCCTCAGGAACTTCTCCTGTTAACAAGGATTGGTTAAACAAATCAGTCAGGGGGGTAGCAATGACAGATCTGAGTTCTTTAAGAACTCTGGGGTGGATGCCATCTGGACCCATTGCCTTATTTATCTTTAATCGTTCAAGTTCTTCTAAGACATCGGCTTCTAAGATCACTGGAGCTGAATCCGTACAGCTGGAAGCAATGCTATATCCCTCTATAGTATTATTTTGAAATTAGCAAAAGAATTAGCAATACTAGTTAAATATGAGGAATTACGAGAATTTAAAGAAATCAAAACAGCAGCTTTGGAAAGCGCTCAAGCAGTAGTGGTATTAGGGTGGAAAGATAGCAATAAATGGACAATCCAGAATTGGTACTGGTACATGGTGGACCACATCCACTTCGAAATTATGGAAATAAGATTAAATAACTTTGATGAAAATAAATTAGAGAAGCTGATGGCACGATGGAATAAGGTGAAAAATTATATCTTAAGTAGAATTTATGACGACAATGTGAAAAATAAATTCCAATCACTTTTTGTATGTAAAGAAATGTAAACCGGAGCTATGGAAGAAATTGAAACTTATTGTAAATAATATAATGGTGGTGCGTTTTTATTGGTGTTGGGCACGTTTTTTTAAAGTATTTTTTGTTTGTTGTTAATTTAGTAAATAAACCAACAAAAAAATTACAAAAAAACCCAAAGAAACACACACGCCAGACACGTGTGCTTGTGCCGATCTCAGAGAGCGCACCAGTACCGCCGAAGACAAGCAGTCCTTCACTGATCCAGCCACCTCATTCTCTGTTGTCTCCTTCTTCTTCGGCCTTCAGCAGAACCTCAAGAACATTTCTGTGTTGAAGAATAGATTCGAACCCGGTGTCACCCCTCCTAACTCCACACCTTCCTCGCTGCACTCCACGGTCTGCATTCTCCCAGACGAAGAAGGATCCAGATATAATTTATAAATAGAAAAGAGCTATTTTGGGGGCCAAAGAAAACCTACAGCTGAATGGAGGTGGGAGAATAAAGCTGCCCTTTGTGCAGACTCGGGCTGAAAAGAGCGCTAAACTGTGAAGGATTCGGAAGGCTTTGGTTACACAGTAATCCATCACCTCCTGCAGAATTTGTTATGGTCTGGGGTCGGAAATACACACCATCTTCACAAATACAAACCCAGGGAGCAGTAGCCCCAATGAATGCTTTCTTTGTTCTGCTGAAGGACTAATTAGATAATGCCTTGTGACAGTGATAAATTATAAGATTGGCCAGCATCAATGGGCAGTGGGCCGATGTTAACACAGTCTTTGGGGATTGTCTTTATTAAGTGTTTTATTTATTGATTTTTTTCATTTTTAGAACGTCACAATAATTTCGACACAGATCCATACCCATGTTCTTACATTACATCTACTTAATAATATACATTATATCATATACATTATTTCACATAAATGAATATATTTCATATACATATATTTCATATACAATCAATGAATGATTGTATGGTTGTACGAATGGGTGCGATTGATTATATATTGATTATAGCTAGGAATTTTAAAATAGTTATGCAATTTTTAAATTTTAATTTAGTTGGATTGATTTTTATTGTAACTTGCTGCTTTTTATTTATTTTTTAATAATTTTTATTGAGTTATTTACATTAAAAACAAAACATATAAAATATATTGAAAATAAGGAATGTAACATACATAATTTATTTATTTATTTTATTTATTCATTTGTCCAATACACAAATACATAGGAAGAAAAATAGACATGTAGTAATATATATGGGTAAAGTGAACTTAGAGGAGAGGATATATGAAAGACAGAAAATATATATGATAAGTGAGAGAAAGGAAAGACAATTGGACAGGGGACGAAAGGCACACCAGTGCACTTATGTACGCCCCTTAATAAAGAAAAAAAAGATAGACAAACAAAACAAAATGAAAAATATATCAGTTAATTGATCATTTTGTATATTATTATTATTATTATTATTATTATTATTATTATTATTATTATTATTTATTAGATTTGTATGCCGCCCCTCTCCGCAGACTCGGGGCGGCTAAAATACCCTTTCTTTCTTTCTTTCTTTCTTTCTTTCTTTTTCTCCTTCACTCAGTTTCTTTCTCCCTCCTTTTTCTTTCACTTTCTTTCTCCCTCCCTCTTTCTTTCCTTTCTTTATTTCCCTTCCATATCCATTAAACACAGCTTATAATGAATTAACTCTTATATTACCATTCGTATTAGCCGTTGAATTAATTCATTGTAATTCATTTTTATATGTTGTAAGCCACCCCAAGTCTTCAGAGGGGCGACATAGAAATCCAATAAATAAATAATAAATAAATAAATAATATTTACATAATTCTAATTTTTCCCTTAGCCATTTCATATTGTATAGCAGACCTTTCTTTTTTTTCCTAATCCAATTGTACCATCTGTTCCATGTTTCATAACATTCTGAATTGTTTAGTCCCTTAAGCTCTATACCTGTAAATTTTATCTATCAGTACATTTTCTGGTGGAGTTGTTTTTCCAATATTGTGTGTATGCTATCCTCACAGCTGTTGTGACATGTTTTATTTGATATTGTATTTTTTTAGGGTATTGTTTTTTCATTATCTCAAGTAAGAAGAATTCAGGGGTAAATTCCATTTCCTTTCCCATTTATAGCTTGCAACCAATCATATACTATTTTCCAGTAGCCCTTTGCTTTGGGACTAATGTCTTTGGGGATTGTCACACTACCAGAAGTTTTGTAGATGTTGGTGACCTCTTTAGATGCAACGGATAGACAAAGTCATTTATACCAAGATACAGAATAAGGAGAGTTGGAAGGGATCTTGGAGGTCTTCTAGTCCAACTCCTTGGCTTGATCAGGAGATGCTATGCTAACAGTTCCCAATATTCCTTGCTTGCTTGCTTCCTTCCTTCCTTGCTTCCTTGCTTGCTTCCTTCCTTGCTTGCTTGCTTCCTTGCTTGCTTGCTTGCTTGCTTCCTTCCTTGCTTGCTTCCTTCCTTGCTTGCTTCCTTCCTTCCTTCCTTGCTTCCTTGCTTGCTTCCTTCCTTGCTTGCTTGCTTCCTTGCTTGCTTGCTTGCTTGCTTCCTTCCTTCCTTGCTTGCTTCCTTCCTTGCTTGATTGCTTGCTTGCTTGCTTCCTTCTTTGCTTCCTTCCTTCCTAGCTTGCTTCCTTCCTTCTTTTCTTCCTTCATTTATTTATTTAACTTTTATGCTGCCCAATTCCGTGGGACTCAGGGTGGCTTACAACAATGCAAATATAATACTGTACAGTAATTAAAAGAAGTCAAATATCAATAACAAACTATAAAAACCCTGTTATAAAACCCATAAACTAAACTATGAAACCCCATTATAAAACCCATAGATCAAATCTATCAAACAGCATACTTCAATCAAACATAACTTGCCCATGCCAGGTGTTAGGACTCACGGCCCCCAGGCCTGCCGGCAAAGCCAAAATTTCAGGCATTTCAGAAGACCAGTAGAGTGGAAGCAGTACAGATATTAGGAGTGGGAGTTGGTTCCATAGAGCTGGGGCAGCTACAGAGAAGCCCCCCCCCCCCCCGCGATCCCACCAGCCACCTACATTGTTTAGTCGACAGGACCCAGAGAAGGTCAATTCTGTGCGATCTTATTGGTCTCTGGGAGGTATGTGGCAGGAGATTGTCCCATAAATAGTCAGGGTCTAAGCCATGTAGGGCTTTATAGGTGATAACTAACACATAGAAACATAGAAGACTGACAGCAGAAAAAGACCTCATGATCCATCTAGTCTGCGCTTACATATTTTATCTTAGGATGGATCTATGTTTATCCCAGGCATGTTTACATTCAGTTACTGTGGATTTACCAACCACGTCTGCTGGAAGTTTGTTCCAAGGATCTACTACTCTTTCAGTAAAATATTATTTTCTCATGTTGCTTCTGATCTTTCCCCCAACTAATCTCAGATTGTGTCCCCTTGTTCTTGGGTTCACTTTCCTATTAAAAACACTTCCCTCCTGGACCTTATTTAACCCTTTAACATATTTAAATGTTTTGATCATGTCCCCCCTTTCCCTTCTGTCCTCCAGACTAGACAGATTGAGTTCATTAAGTCTTTCCTGATACGTTTTATGCTTAAGACCTTCCACCATTCTTGTAGTCCGTCTTTGGATCCGTTCAATTTTGTCAATATCTTTTTGTAGGTGAGGACCTTGAATTATGACCGGAGACTAATTGGTACCCAGTGCAGCAGGCAGAGTGTTGGTGTTATACTTTTTGGTACCAGGAACAGGTGTCGTGGAAGACAATTTTTCCCACTGAGTTCCTAAGGTTGAGAAACACTGGGTTAATTAAGATGTTCAGTGATACAGATATGAAATTAGGAGATCACGTTTTTGTAAACATCTATTTCTAGCTTGGAATGATGCCCCTTGGACATATTCCCTGGACCTCTCTGGAACTTGCTTTATGGATTTCTTCCTGGAATGACAGTTCCTGGTACCTGAAAGGTTATTTTATATTGTAATAGCCTGAAACAACCGAAGGCTTAAAACAGGTGTGAACAGCTAAGACAAGGGGTTGCCACAGAGAGGAGGGAGAGTGAAACTATTTTCCAAGGCACCCAAAGAGCAGACAAGGAATAATGATAATAATAATAATAATATATGAGCCGGAGTGGCGCAGCAGGTAGAGTGCTGTACTGCAGGCTACTGAAGCTGACTGTAGATCTGTAGGTCAGTGGTTCAAATCTCCTCACCAGCTCAAGGTTGACTCAGCCTTCCATCCTTCCGAGGTGGGTAAAATGAGGACCCGGATTGTGGGGGCAATAGGCTGGCTCTGTTAAAAAGTGCTATTGCTAACATGTTGTAAGCCGCCCTGAGTCTAGGGAGAAGGGCGACATAAAAATCAATCAATCAATCAATCAATCAAACAAACAAACAAACAAACAAATAAATAATGGATGGATGGAAGCTGATAAAGGAGAGATTCAGCTTGGAATTAAGGAGAAATTTTCTGACAGTTAGAACTATCAACCAATGGAACAGAAGTTGCCTTCGGAAGTTTATTTATTTATTTTTTTTAATTTGTTTTGTCAAGTACGTATTGGTGATATACAAAGATATAATAAGGGTATGGCTAGCTGATGAGGCCAAAATAAGGCAGAAATAGATCTATCCTAGTCTCCCTTAATTTTCAAATTCAGCAAAAACATGTGGCATATAATGTTTATATACATACTAGTAAAAGAGAAACATTAGGACAAAGGACGGAAGGCACTCTGGTGCATTTATGCATGCCCCTTACTGACCTCTTAGGAATCGGGAGAGGTCAACAGTGGAGAGTCTAAGAGTAAAGTTTTGGGGGTTAGGTGATGATACTACAGAGTCTGGTAATGAGTTCCAAGCATCAACTACTTGGTTACTAAAGTCGTATTTCCTGCAGTGGAGTTTAGAGTGGTTTACTTTAAGTTTGTATCTGTTGTGTGCTCAAGTATTGTTGTGGTTGAAGCTGAAGTAGTTGTTGACAGGAAGGATGTTGTAGCAGATGATTTTATGGGCTATGCTTCATCACTGGAGGCTTTCAAGGGGAGATTGGACTGTCATTTGTCAGAAATGGTGTAAGGTCTCCTGCTTGGGTGGGTGGGGTTGGACTAGATGACCTACAAGGTCCCTTCCAACTCAGTTAATTTGTCAAATGTCTGTTAAATCCATTAAACATTGGTGTGTTTCTGAACGCTGGGTGATTGTAATTTAATTACATAGCTACTCAATGTATACAGTGTGCAACACAATATTAACAAAAAAAGGCATTAACCATAATGCTTCTCTGATTTAATAAGTGAACACAAGAACAAGGGGACACAATCTGAGGTTAGTTGGGGGAAAGATCAAAAGCAACATGAGAAAATATTATTTTACTGAAAGAGTAGTAGATCCTTGGAACAAACTTCCAGCAGACGTGGTAGATAAATCCACAGTAACTGAATTTAAACATGCCTGGGATAAACATATATCCATCCTAAGATAAAATACAGAAAATAGTATAAGGGCAGACTAGATGGACCATGGGGTCTTTTTCTGCCGTCAGACTTCTATAACTGATTCCCTACAGTCGTAAAGAAATATCCCGGTGTGAAATAGTTTTATTCAGCTTTGGCTTTTATTCAGCTTCATTGTTAAAAGTAATATAAGTCAGAGCCGCTACCTCCAGAATTTAAAAACTCAGATTATTATAGGGTACGGGATAAATTCTATAATTGGCTAAAAAAAGAGAAATAACAAAAGAAGTGAAATTAAACAGAAAACTTAAAAGATTTTAATAATGGATAAAAGTGTTTTTATTTGAAATGCAGACAAAAATATGCAAGCATAAACGTTAACAGAATAATGTAAAATGTCTGCATTTCAAATAAAAATACTTTTATCCATTATTAATCTTTTAGGTTTTCTATTTAATTTCACTTTGTCATTTCTCTTTTTTAGCCAATTATATAATTTGTCCCATTCCCTATAATAATCTGAGTGTGTGTATGCAGTATATATACACACACACATACACATATATACACATACATACATACATATACGTACGTACGTACCTACGTATGTATCTGCTAGAGCTTCCGAGAGAAATGGGGATATAAATATTCCAAATGTGTGTTTTTGTGTATGTCTTTTACGTGTGTTGTTTCAAATATATATTTTTTTAAAGAATAAAAAAACTCTGTACCATGCGCACTTTTTCAACATTTTCTTTACAACTATGTCTCATTTGGTGGTATCTAATGGTATCGTGCAGAATGCAGCTGCGAGAGCTATCATGGGCTTTCCTAAATATGCCCATGTTACACCAACACTCCGCAGTCTGCATTGGTTGCCGATCAGTTTCCGGTCACAATTCAAAGTGTTGGTTATGACCTATAAAGCCCTTCATGGCATCGGACCAGAATATCTCTGGGACTGCCTTCTGCCGCACGAATCCCAGCGACCGAGTGGGCCTTCTCTGGGTCCCGTCAACTAAACAATGTTGTTTGGCGGGACCCAGGGGAAGAGCCTTCTCTGTGGCGGCCCCGACCCTCTGGAACCAACTCCCCCCAGAGATTAGGATTGCCCCCACCCTCCTTGCCTTTCGTAAGCTCTGTCGTCAGGAATGGGGGAATTGAGATTTTCCCTTCCCCCTAGGCTTATAAAATTTATGCATGGCATGTCTGTATGTATGATTGTTTTCTTAAATTAGGGTTTTTAAATTAACTTAAATATTAGATTTGTTTATATTGTCTTATTATTGTTGTTAGCCGCCCCGAGTCTATGGGCATACAAATCTGATAAAATAAACAAATAATAAATAAAATCTAACAAACACATGATGAGTTAATAACTCGGCGGCCTCTAGGAACATTTTTGTCATCCTAAATTTAGCTTGGCTGAGATAACCAATAACTCTCAGGCAGATGTAAGAGGCTTTAGATTTCATTCATTCTCAGAAGCTTGTCCTGGACTTGTTTTGACTGAATGACCTTGGACGTTTGCCAGCCTTTTTTAAATCAGGGGCTGCTTCATCTCGCTTATCTTGCCTAATAAACATAATAGATCTGTTTCAAATGAAGCATGCAGTTTCTGAAGATTTGCCTCAGCGTGCTGACGATTTACCTCAGCGTATTGACGATTTACCTCAGCGTGCTGATGATTTACCTCAGCCTGCGGGCTTTTTAAATTATTATTATTTAAGATAATGATTTGCTTTCAGTAACAATCTGATATGTAAACCCAGTAATAAGAATCCTGGATGGTCATTAACTTTTTCTCCTGCCAAATGTTACAAAGCCAGTTGGTTGTTGTGGACAATGGAGATTTTCCCCCCCCTCCTGACCTCTGCTTATGGATGAGTGCAATAAAATTGAATTTTATTTACTATTTCTATTTTATTTATGGGATGAAACCTATGCCTGGAATGTGCTGATGGATGGATACAAATTGTTCAAAAGAATGTACAAAATGTACTAAGTCTGCACTACTATTACTACTAATTTTTCCTCATCATTCCTGTCACCCGTTTCCTCCCACTAATGTAATTTGTTGCTTGTATCCTTAAGATTTTTATTAATGTTTCCTCATTGCTTATTTGACTTCTATAATAATTAAGTGTATCTTTTCTTTTATGTACACTGAGAGCATATGCACCAAGATAAATTCCTTGTGTGTCCAATTGGCCAATAAAGAATTCTATATATGCAAAAAGAGGAGGTGGAGTTGCACTATACAAGTGATACTCAAAAAAAGTAGAATATCGTGCAAAAGTTGATTTATTTCAGTAATGCAACTTAAAAGGTGAAACTAATATATGAGAGACACATTACATGCAAAGCAAGATAGTTCAAGCCATGATTTGTCATAATTGTGATCATTATGGGCTACAGCTCATGAAAACTCCAAATTTACAATCTCAGAAAATTAGAATTAGATCAATAAGAACAAGGATTGTACACAGAATAGTATTAGATCTCTGAAAACTATAAACTAGATAGATAGATAGATAGATAGATAGATAGATAGATAGATAGATAATCATAGGTAGATAGGTGGGTGGGTGAGTGGGTGGGTAGGTAGGTAGATGATTAATAGATAGATAGATAGATAGATAGATAGATAGATAGATAGATAGATAGATAGATAGATAGATAGATGGTAGATAGTAGATACAGTAGTAGATAGATAGATAGATAGATAGATAGATAGATAGATAGATAGATAGATAGATAGATAGATAGATAGATACATACATACATACATACATACATACATACATAAGAAACCTATGGCCTTCTTCTAATAAATAAGCATCCAAGCTTCTCATGCTATCCTGACCTACTTCCAATATATGAACAAATAATTTAATTTAATTTGACTTCTATGGCACCCAATCCCATGGGACTCAGGGAGGATTACAACAATAAATAATACAGTACAGTGTTAACAAAAGTCAAATATAAATAATAAAAACAATAGAAACACCATCATACTAACGATAAAAACCCTAGGAACTATCTAATCAAACACACATACACACCAAGTCAATCACAGTTCTGGGATGCCTAGATGTTAACACTAAATAATTAAATAACCATTCATGCTCCTTCAGGTTACTTCCAATCAGTCAGTCAGTCAATCAATTAATCAATCAATCAATCTGCTGCCACTTCCCTCAAGCACATGGGGGCTCCAAGTTAAACTGGCAGGTCCTCAACGACCTCCCAACCTGTCCTGAAAAAGCCCACCTCCCGTTTTCCTGACAACAGAACAAAATGTACACACACACGCCCCTCCGTCCTTAACAGGATGAACCAAACGGTCATGCTTCAGATCCGGTCAAAAGCTGGTGCTTCCCTTCATCTTAACAGACACACCCCCACCGCCACCTCCCAGGCCAAATTTTGGGGGAGGGGCGGGGCTACTCTCCAATCACAGGCCGTGGACCCCAGACTCTACCATCTCCATCCGTGATCCGGGGGGGCGGGGGTGCATTAGCAGCGCCTTTGCCTTCGCTGGCTGGGGAATTCTGGGAGTTGAAGTCCAGATATGTTCAAGTTGCCGAGGTTGGGATCGACGCTGGGAAGGGGGGGGGGGACGAAAAAGAAGGAGAAAAAGGCGGGGATTGTAGGCGGCGGAGGGAAGAGGAGGAGGAGGAGGCGCCCTCCGGCTGCCAATGCCAGTCCTTGGGGTTGCCAAGACCGGCGTCCGATCTGCTTCCTGGGGTTTCCTTTCGCTTTCCCCCCATCAAGATCGCCTCCCTCCAGGCTGCCTGGTGCTGAGCGGGCTGTTGAGGACCCGGCAAAGCTCTTAGGAACCGAAGTAAGATCCAGCAGCAATTCTTTTGCTTTGACTGGGCTTTCAGGGGCTGGTGGAGTGGATTGTTTTGCAGTAAGGGGCGTGCAGTACCTACTGTCCCTGTGCTGCTGTCCTATTGCCTTTGCTAATGTTTATGTTTATAGCAATACCTACTATCTTGTACTTATTTATTTATTTATTATTTTTATTTATTTATTTATTTTATTTAGTTATTTAGTTACTTAGTTACTTAGTTAGTTAGTCCAATACACAATGAGGGTTTTAGTGTGTGTGTGTGTGTGTGTGTGTGTGTATAATTTTTTTAAAATTTCAGCTAAAAAAACATTTGATACACACACACACACACACATATATATATATATATATATATATACACACAGTGTATATATATACACACACACACACACAGTAAAATACATGATGAAGGTTATAGAGGAGATACTCATAGTACAATATATCTAAGAAAGAATAGAAGAGAAGATATAGGGATAGAACATATCAATGAAAGAATAGAGGAAGAGATATAGGAATAGAAGAAAGGTATAGGAGATATAGGAGAGCAATAGGACAGGGGACGGAAGGCACTCTACTGCACTTGTATTCGCCCCTTACTGACCTCTTATGAATCTGGATAGGTCAACCATGGATAATCTAAGGGTAAAGTGTTGGGGGTTTGGGGATGACACTATGGAGTCCAGTAATGAGTTCCACGCTTCGACAACTCGGTTACTGAAGTCATATTTTTTACAGTCAAGTTTGGAGCGGCTAATATTAAGTTTAAATCTGTTGTGTGTTCTTGTGTTGTTGTGGTTGAAGCTGAAGTAGTCGCCGACAGGCAGGACGTTGCAGCATAGGATCTTGTGGGCAATACTTAGATCTTGTTTAAGGCGTCTTAGTTCTAGGCTTTCTAGGCCCAGGATTGAAAGTCCAGTCTCGTATTTGACTAATATCCCAGCGGCCTATTAGGTCCCGTCAACTAAACAATGTCATCTGGTGGGCCCCAGGGGAAGAGCCTTCTTTGTGGTGGCCCCGGCCCTCTGGAATCAACGCCCCCCAGAGATCAGAACTGCCCCCAACCTCCTTGTCTTTTGCAAACTACTTAAGACCCACCTATATCTCCAGACATGGGGGAATTGAGACATCTCCCCCAGGCTTTTTATAATTTTATGTATGGGATGCGTGTGTTGCATGGTTTTTAAATGAGGGGTTTTTAGATGCTTTTTTAATATTACATTTGTTTACATTGTCACAGTGTTTTATTATTGTTGTGAGCCGCCCCGAGTCTTCGCAGAGGGGCGGCATACAAATCTAATAAATTATTATTATTATTAATAATAATAAATGAAATAAAATAAATAAATGGAATAGATGACCCCCCCCCCTGCTTCCTTTGAGCCCCCTGCCTCTTTCCCTTCTTAGGGGAATAAATAAATAAAATAAATACAGTGATGGGTACTGTGGTGGGGATAGTAGGTTTATGCACTATTTATTGAACACTATCTTTTTTTCTGGCAAATAATTTTTTTTCTTCTCTCCAATCACAGTACAATAAAAGTTATAACAACCACATCAAATTGTTTTACAATAAATCCATTTCAGGAAATTATAGAATACAGTGCTACCACCTTCACTTTTGATATCTGAATAAAAATAGCTGCCCAATTTTTTAATGCTATAGTAATATACTATTAGCTAAGACCCCATTTAAGCTGTTCCAAATTCTAGTATCTCACATTGAATAGGTTGAAATGTTTCAAGTCTCTCCTAATTGCTTCCATATCAATTTTCATATATAATCAATACCCTTTACAAATATTTTTTTTATTGGCCTTTCTTCTCTAGTACCTTATTATGGTCCTTAATTACTTTTTAAAGTAGGAAATAATTAATTTTTTTAACCCATAAATGCTTTAATCATTTTAATCATTATCTAGAACTGAACTTTTATAGCAGTTAAAGAAAATTGAGCGACTTGCCTAATCTGTTTTCATACTGAACCTTGTGGGTTCAGGACAAATTCTCAAAATGTGATTGTGCTCCTCAACAAATAATGCTGTCTATCATTTGTTCTTTTTGGGGCTATTCAAATCAGGGGACTTAATCAACTGAAAAAGAGTCCAAGCACCTATTTGAAATCTTATCTTAGTCGGTAAGCCACTCCCACCCAGTCACATGACCTTTAAGCCACACCCATGAAATAAGCCACGCTCACAATAGGGCAGTAAAAATTTTGTCAGCTCATTCCACTCCACCTTTCTCTGGTTTTGGCTCCACCTCTCTTCCCTTTTCTCCCCAAATCGTGCAGGTGCCGGATCTCCTCCAAGCAAGCAGGAGTCAGCAGGACCATCCATGATGCTGAAGTCCTTGAGAGGCGGTTGCGGCCTCTTTCAACTGCTGAGGGTCACGCCTAGGCTCCAAGTTGGCAGTTTGCTCCCCAACAGATTCTGCTCTTCCAGAGAATGCCCTCCTTCAGCCACCAAAGCCACGGGGATTAAGAAGAGGGGCTATGACATCACCAGGAACCCCCAGCTCAACAAGGTTTGACCCAATTCCCTGGCTATATCATCTAAGCTTCACTACTCTAAGAGTCCTCTGGAAATTAACTTTTTTTGCTGCCATGGAGGCCCTCTGGATTTCTGCAATCTAGAACAGGAAGATAGATAGATAGATAGATAGATAGATAGATAGATAGATAGATAGATAGATAGATAGATAGATAGATAGATAGGTGATAGATAGACAGACAGACAGACAGATAAGGTAGCTAGGTGTTCTGTCGGAGTGTTTCAACTGCCCATAATTGCAGGGTAATTAGTCCAGGAAGACACACACCACACGATAAAAGGAAAACCCAAACGTTTTTATAAACAGAAAAATGTCAAAGGGATTTTCTGGTACACACAAGGCACAGGTTAAATGCAATCCAATTGCTCACCCAATAACTGGGAAATTGAGTCCAATTCTAAAGTCCACACACAATCTTGAACAGCACAAAAACCACGATCTTGACCGAAACAATGAATCAGATAAACTGCCATGAGGCTAAAACACCAGGCTGCACTTTTATCTGTAGCACTAATTACAGCAGCCCCACCCAACCACAGGTGGCCTCATTTTCTCTTGTAATAATCCTTCAGTTGTTGTCTCCTATGCATCACTCTACGCATGCGTGGATGTGTCATTAATTCTTGTTCAGAATCCAGGGATGATACAGATGATTGATCTCCTCCTGGGCTGTCTGCCATACTTCCCTCTTCCCTGTCACTCACGCTTCCTTGGTCAGAGGAGGCTTCGTCGGCAGATTCCATTGGGAGCAAAACAGGCCTGCGGCATGTGGATGTTTCACCCACATCCACCTGCACATTCCTTGGGGCAGGAGCTGGGCCAGAGCTAACCACAACAGTAGGTAGGTAAGTAGGTAGGTAGGTAGGTAGGGAGAGAGAGAGAGAGAGAGAGAGAGATTTTATTGGCCCAGTGTGATTGGACACACAAGGAATTTGTCTTAGGTGCATATGCTCTCAGTGTACATAAAAGAAAATATACATTTGTCAAGAATCATGAGGTACAACACATAACAACTGTCATAGGGTACAAATAAACAATCAAGAAACAATATTAATAAAAATCTTAAGGATACAAGCAACAAGTTACAGTCATACAGTCATAGGTGGGAGGGAATGGGTGATAGGAATAATGAGAAAAAACTAATAGTAATAGTAATGCAGCCTTAGTGAATAGTTTGACAGTATTCTAGAAGTATTGTTTTGTTTTTTGATATGTTGTGAGCCACCCCGAGTCCTCGGAGAGGGGTGGCATACAAATCCAATAAATAAATAAATAAAATAAATAAATAATAAATTTGTTTAGCAGAGTGATGGCATTCGGGAAAAAAATGTCTTCGTGCCTAGTTGTCTTGGTGTGTGGTGCTCTATAGCGTCATTTTGAGGGTAGGAGTTGAAACAGTTTATGTCCAGGATGCGAGGGGTCAGTAAATTTTTTCACAGCCCTCTTTTTGACTTGTGCAGTATATGGTCTTCAATGGAAGGCAAGTTGCTAGCAATTGTTTTTTCTGCAGTTCTAATTATCCTCTGTGACAGCATTTTGGCGACCATCAAACTGGCCTGCCTTTACGGCCGTTTGCAGTGCCCTCCATTGCAACTCATTGCAATCCATCAATTGAGTCATACAACCTCAATTGATGAAGCTTTTTTCCAGGGAAAACCATCCCATAGTGAACATTGGGTTTGCTTAACAACCACGGCGTTTGCTTTACAAATGCCATATTCATTTTATGACCGCCGTACAATGTTCACAACCTAAAACCAAAATTGCAGGCTCCATTACGGTCATAAGTCGAGGACCAACCTGTATTGATTTATTTTATTTATTTTCTGCACGCTTCTGATGATGATTTAGTTGTGTCGTTAGTTATATAGGAAGAATAATGTGTGTAAATATTATATGTACTTTGGAGCGAAACTTCCCCTATCTTTTGGAAAAATGCCTCTGCAACCAAGGCAGATTGATAATTCAGTAGTCATCAGTTTTGTTTTATTTCTTTTTTCCAAGAAGGAGGAAAGATACTTCTGACTTGTCAGCTCTTTTGAATAACTTTTTTTTTTTTTGCAATGCAGCAAGAACGCAATGCAGAACTAAAACTTGGGCTGGCTTTATCTTCTAAAAGCTTGTGGGCCACCTGCCCAGTGGTGGGATTCCCTTTTTTTTAGAAGATTGACAGCAGAAAAAGACCTCATGGTCCATCTATTCTGCCCTTATACTATTTATCTTACAATGGATATATGTTTATCCCAGGCATGTTTAAATTCAGTTACTGTGGATTTACCAACCACGTCTGCTGGAAGTTTGTTCCAAGCATCTACTACTCTTTCAGTAAAATAATACTTTCTCACATCGCTTCTGATCTTTCCCCCAACTAACCTCAGATTGTGCCCCCTCGTTCTTGTGTCCACTTTTCTTTTAAAAACACTTCCCTCCTGAACCTTATTTAACCCTTTAACATATTTAAATGTTTCGATCATGTCCCCCCTTTCTCTTCTATCCTCCAGACTATACAGATTGAGTTCATGAAGTCTTTCCTGATACATTTTATGCTTAAGACCTTCCACCATTTTTGCAGCCCATCTTTGCACTACTTTTTTGGACATGGCAGGGGAAGGGAACATTTCAAGGAAACGAAAGCCAAGAACTTTGCTCTTTAGATATGGTGTCTTATCATGGATGCTTCAGTATTTATTTCCGTGTAGTGATTAAAAATGCTGAACTGGGATGACAGAGAGCCAAGTTCAAAGATAGCTTCAACCATGGAAAATCACTGGGTGATCAATATGTTAGCCCAGCTTTACAATTACTGTATACAGATAGAATAAAGAGAAAACCAGATGAAGATGAAATATAATATTCATCTTTCTTGCAGTTCCCATAAGAAACATAATGATAACTTACCTAGTTCCTTACTTATATCTTTTAGTAGGGAGACCAATGAAGGACTGCAAAAGTTTTTCTACCACATTGTAGCCGTAGCTAATTTGGTGAGTGTGGCTTGATGATCATGTGACTGGCTTAAAGGTGGCCAACTTGACGTCACTCACATCAAGGGTTTGGGTTAGGGTGCCTGGCCTATCCTCAACTCAAAGAAATACTGTTACCCTAGATATTTACTATTACTCAACATCCACAATATACTTTTTAATTCTATGTATATATGCCATACATATTACACACAGGCACACAAAAATATACATTATCTACTATATAAACTGTATGTGTATGTACACACACACACACACACACGCACAGCTCTTCTAAAATTATACACATTCAACCTCATTTACTGCTCACCTAACAGTTCAAACGCATGCCAATGCGAGTAGATAAATGGGTACCACTTCCATAGGAATGTAACAACAATCCATGTGCTATAGGGGCCCACAGAAGCATCTTTGGAGAATGCTGGCTTCCTTCGCTAAGAGAGATGAGCAACACCCTTAGAGCAACGGTTGATTGCTCCCGGTTCAGACCGGTTGTAAGAACTGGCAGTGCCAGCGGTGGGAGGCTCCACCCACCCACCCAGGATGCTTCGGTGCCTCATGTATCCTAGCAACCAGTCAGGTCCCACAGAGTTGGTCTTCTCCAGGTCCCGTCAGCCAGGCAATGCCGCCTGGCAGGGCCTAGGGGAAGAGCCTTCTCTGTGGCAGCCCCAGCCCTCGGGAATCAACTCCCCCCCCGGAGATTCGTACTGCCCCCACCCTCCCAGCCTTTCGTAAAGCCTTAAAAATGCACCTTTACCAACAGGACTGGGTCATTGAATCCTATTATTTACCCTGCCCTATGGTTGAATCGACAGAAGTATGTTAGTATTATTTGATTTGATTTGATTTGATTTAATTTGATTTGATTTGATTTGATTTGATTTGATTTGATTTGATTTGATTTGATTTGATTTGATTTGATTTGATTTGATTTCCCCTCTCCGTGAACTCGTATGAAGTGCAAATGATTGGTTTTTAAATGAATCAGGGTTTTGGAATGTGATAATTCCTAGTTTTTATATGTTTTTTAGATTTGATGTTTTTAGTATTTTAAACATTACATATCTCACATGTACTATCCCATCAACTAGATAATGTCGTTTGCCAAGAGCCTTCTCTGTGGGGGGCCCGGCCCTCTGGAATCAGCTCCCCCCCCCCCAGAGATTCGTACTGCCCCTACCCTTCTTGGATTTCATAATAGTCTTAAGACTCATTTATGTCGTCCGACTTGGGGCAATTATATCCTGGCCTCTGGCCAATGAATGATTGTATGATTGTACAAATGGGTGTGATTAATTTTAAGATTTAGGGATTTTAGTTAGTTATTTAATTTTAACTTAATTGAATTAATGCTATTGTAATTTTCTGTTTTTATATGTTGTAAGCTGCCCTGAGTTCTTCGGAGAGGGGTGGCATAGAAATCCAATAAATAAATGGATAAATGAATGAATTAATGATTTTTTAATTAATTAATAATTTCATTAAATAAACAATAAAATAAAGTGCAGAAGCATCGCGCGTGAGTGCACACACAAACCAGTAACAAAATAATTTGCAACCCACCACTGCCCTAGAGTTGACGCAACTAGACAGGAAAAACATATTTATCTTCTTGAATCATATTGTATTTTCATATGGAAATTCTAACCTAGCTTTTGTATTTAACAGGCATTTATAAATCCCTTCCTTTTCTTTTTCACCTGATGCTCATTTGCCTTGAGCAAGCTGTAATTACATTAGACAGGTAACCATTTTCAGGTCAGGCTGTGTTCCATTTATAAACTGGGCACAATTTCTGCCTTTATCCTAGATTGTGAATGAGGGATGTATTAAAACACATCTTTTCATTGAATTCAGCTGGACTTAATTCCAATTCTCTATTCACTTGAGTGTAAAAGGCTTAGTTTAAGTTTGAATAATTATATGCAGGATCAAACAAGCTATTCTAGGTGCTTATCTAGCATTTAATAATAATAGAAGTGGAGGTGAAACCAATTGGGCATACGGCAATTTGAAATTCATGGCTCCACAGTGCAACTATTTTTTCCCCTTCCAAAGTGCAAAAGTAATTATTTAATAGGCTGTCCTTAATTCTTTTTTTTGTTGTTGTTCATTGTTTGTCTTTCCTTTCCTTTTCTTTTTAAATTCACTTAGGAGAATTAAGGATGAGCAGTACAGTATGTCAATCCATAAATGGACTTCATACTTGTAAGTGCCGGTTATTGGAAGAAATAACAAGCCTATATAATCAGTGCTAAAGTACACAGCACATTTTGCCTGCTGGGAAATACACCTTGTTTTCTTTTAAAAGATTATGTGTGATTTTCGTCTGCGTTGGGTGATTGTCCTACCATGAATAAAGGGATTTGAAAGCCATTTTCGAAAATGTATGGCTTGGGCTTCCGAGGCGTTCCTTATCAAAACATTATTGTGTATTTCACTGTCTATTTTTCCATCATATGGTTAACAACTGTCGGCAGGTATAGTAGGGGGGGAAAATGAATCAACTACCAGGTTTTGATTCAAGCCTTCATGGTAGTTCAGACTAGAACTCTGAGAGAATAGAGTAGAGTAGAATAGAATAGAGTAGAATAGAATTTTTATTGGCCAAGTGTGATTGGACACACAAGGAATTTGTCTTGGTGCATATGCTCTCAGCGTACATAAAAGAAAATATACATTTGTCAAGAATCATGTGGTACAACACTTAATGATTGTCATAGGGGTCAAATAAGCAATGAAGAAGCAATATTAATAAAAATCTTAGGATATAAGCAACAAATTACAGTCATATAGTCAACATGGGATGAAATGGGTGAAAGGAATGATGAGAAAAACTAGTAGAATAGAAGTGCAGATTTAGTAGAAAGTCTGACAGTGTTGAGGGAATTATTTGTTTAGTAGAGTGATGGCGTTCGGAAAAAAACTGTTCTTGTGTCTAGTTGTCTTGGTGTGCAGTGCTCTGTAGCGACGTTTTGAGGGTAGGAGTTGAAACAATTTGTGTCCAGGATGTGAGGGGTCAGTAAATATTTTCCCCGCCCTCTTTTTGACTCGTGCAGTATACAGGTCCTCAATGGAAGGCAGGTTGGCAGCAATTGTTTTTTCTGCAGTTCTGATTCTCCTCTGAAGTCTGTGTCGATCCTGTTGGGTTGCAGCAGAATAGAATAGAATAGAATTCTTTATTGGTCAAGTGTGATTGGACACACAAGGAATTTGTCTTTGCTGCAGATGCTCTCAGTGTACATAAAAGGAAATATATATAAATATGTCAAACAATCATGGTGTTAGGAACTAAAGCTTCTATTCTGGTAGTTTGGAACATATTTCTGCAATCCATCCAATCAGGTGTTTACAGTGGGAGTGTCCTTCTGACCTTCCTGCCAATCAGCTTAAAGCTCTCTTGGGAGAATTGGCGCTAGACTTATGGTTGGGGCTCACCACAACATGAGAAACTGTATTAAAGGGTCATGGCATTAGAAAGATTGAGAACCACTGGTCCAGAATTTTAAAAGAATATCTAAAATTTCAGGTCTTTTTAGATTTTGAGATGATACCACACATTAACTGCACACTTCTAATTCTGCATTCTATAAATTTATTTACGGCACTTGTCAAATTTAGACATTGGCTGTCTCAGTCACAGAACGGGGCTTATTCTGTGATACAGATAAGACATTAGATGCAAAATTAAGAAAATCCAATAAAATAAGTTTCCAAGGGTTTTTTCTTTTCACCTTTATGCCACTGTACAGGCAAATAAATCAATGTGAATTGGGATCTAGGAAGCTAAAAGTTCAGAGAAAAAGATGGAAAATTCCATTCCTGTGTTATTTTAAGGTCTAAGCTATTATGATTAATAGTCCATCTAAAGCAAATGTTCAGCACCATTAATACCTGAATGCACATATACCTGCAGTATTCCTTTTTAAAAAAATAAAGCTCCCAATGATATACTGAATCTCTTTTTACCGCAGCTTTTTTTTTCTGTCCGCAGAATGGTTTCATCATGCAATTTTTAAAATTGGATCAAATTACTGTAGTGTCCTTTCTTTTTGGACATTTTTTTAAAAACTTTATTGATTTTCATAAAATTCACACACAAAAATTTAGCACATAGTAGGGGTTACAGTTACCCCTCTCATCTTAGAAGTTAATTTTTAATACAGAAAAAGAATATATTCTTAATTCATTGGGTCAGCATATTAATCTAAATAAAAAGAAGAATTTTGTTCAAACATTATAATAATATAAAATTAAGTTAATAAAAAAGAGAAAATATAAAGTCATTTTGATGTATTCATACATTTCTCATAGTATTCAATTTTTATTTTTATCTATCCACTTATAAACTTTATTCCAAATAGTATAAAATTCAGTTTCTTCTTGGTCATTCAACCTTCTTGTCATCATATCCATCTCTGCACAGTCTAAGATTTTCTTTATTACATCTTCTTTTTGGGGGATATTTTCCCCCTTCCAATTTTGTGCATAAACTATCCTGGCTGCTGTTAAGATATGAACAACTAAATATAAAATATCTTTTTTATAATTCCGCTTAGTTATGCCTAACAGATAAAATTCTGGGGGGGTTTCTATTTCTTTTTGGACATTTGAAGGTGGGATGTGAAAGGCAGGACAAGACTGCCATTAATTTTGGGTACATCTTTTTATTTTATTTATTTATTTATTTATTTTGTCCAATACACAATGAGGGTTTTAGTGGGTATATATCAATATACACATAGTAAAATATATGATGAAGGTTATAGAGGAGATACTCATAGTAAATATATCTAAGAAATAATAGAAAAGAAGATATAGGAATAGAACATATCAATGAAAGAATAGAAGAAGAGATATAGGAATAGAAGAAAGGAATAGGAGATATAGGAGAGCAATAGGACAGGGGACGGAAGGCACTCTAGTGCACTTGTACTCGCCCCTTACTGACCTCTTAGGAATCTGGATAGGTCAACCGTAGATAATCTAAGGGTAAAGTGTTGGGGGTTTGGGGATGACACTATGGAGTCCGGTAATGAGTTCCACGCTTCGACAACTCGGTTACTGAAGTCATATTTTTTACAGTCAAGTTTGGAGTGGTTAATATTAAGTTTAAATCTGTTGTGTGCTCTTGTGTTGTTGTGGTTGAAGCTGAAGTAGTCGCCGACAGGCAGGACGTTGCAGCATATGATCTTGTGGAAAAAGGGATATTTAAAACATTGGAGTGGAGTGGACACATCCAGGTCTTGCCAGTACTTTTTTTAAAAAAAATTAAAATCCGAAGTGACCCCAAAACTGTGGATTAGATAGATAGAAGTAGAATTCTTTATTGGCCAAGTGTGATTGGACACACAAGGAATTTGCCTTTGGTGCAGATGCTCTCAGTGTACATAAAATAAAATATAGATTTGTCAAGAATCATGGGGTATAACCCTTAATGATTGTCATAGGGGTCAAATAAGCAATGAAGAAACAATCAATATTAATAAAAATCTTAGGATAGAAGCAACAAGTTACAGTCATACAGTCCTAAGTGGGAGGAAATGGGTGATAGGAATGATGGGGAAAAACTAGTAGTAATAGTAGTGCAGACTTAGTAAATAGTTTGACAGTGTTGTAAATAGTTTGACAGTGTTGAGGGAATTATTTGTTTAGCAGAGTGATGGCATTCGGGAAAAAACTGTTCTTGTGTCTAGTGCTCTTGGTGTGTAGTGCTCTGTAGTGACGTTTTGAGGGTAGGAGTTGAAACATTTTATGTCCAGGATGCGAGGGGTCAGTAAATATTTTCACAGCCCTCTTTTTGACTCTTGCAGTATACAAGTAAAGTATACAAGGACCGCCTTCTGCCGCACAAATCCCAGCGACCAGTTAGGTCCCACAGAGTTGGCCTTCTCCGAGTCCCGTCGACTAAACAATGTCGTTTGGCGGGACCCAGGGGAAGAGCCTTCTCTGTGGCGGCCCCGACCCTCTGGAACCAACTCCCCCCAGAGATCAGAATTGCCCCCACCCTCCTCGCCTTTCGTAAGCTCCTTAAAACCCACCTTTGTCGTCAGGCATGGGGGAACTGAGATATTCCCTTCCCCCTAGGCCTATACAATTTATGCATGGTATGCTTGTGTGTATGTTTGGTTTTTTAAATAAGGGTTTTTAAAATTATTTTAAATATTAGATTTGTTACATGTTGTTTTATTATTGTTGTTAGCCGCCCCGAGTCTATGGAGAGGGCCGGCATACAAATCTAATAAGTAAGTAAGTAAGTAAGTAAGTACTAAGTAAGTAAGTAAGTAAGTAAGTAAGTAAGTAAGTAAGTAAGTGCTCAATGGAAGGCGGGCTGGCAGCAATTGGTTTTGGGGTTTTTTGGAGATCTGATTCTCCTCTGAAGTCTGTGTCAGTCTTGTTGGGTTGCAGAACTGAACCAGATAGTTATAGAGGTACAGATGACAGACTCAGTGATTCCTTTGTAATGGCTGCATGCAATTATAGGCATGTGGAACTTTGGTATACCGCCAGATGATTGAGTGACTGGAGGATAAAATGTATAAAGAATGGTTGCAGGAACTGGGCCTGGGTAGAATAGTGAAGAGGAGGACCAGGGGAGACAGGATAGCAGTCTTCCAATATTTGAGCAGCTGTCACAGAGAAGAAGGGGATTAACCTGTTTTCCAAAGCACCCGAATTCCAGACAAGGAATAATGGATGGAAACTGATTAAGGAGAGATTCAACCTGGACAGAAGGAGACATTTTCTGTCAAATAGAACAATCAACCACAGAGGTCCCACAGAGTTGGTCTCCTTAGGGTCCCGTCGACCAAACAATGTCGGCTGGCGGGACCTAGGGGAAGAGCCTTCTCTATGGGGGCTCCGGCCCTCTGGAATCAGCTCCCCCCAGAGATTCGTACGCCCCCCCCCCTCTTTGCCTTCCGAAAAAGTTTAAAAACTCATCTTTGCCACCAGGCCTGGGGTTCCTTAGACCTTCCCCCCTGACTGCTGAATGCTTAGTTTGACTGCTGAATGAATGATATTGATAGTTTTTAATTAGAATTTTAATTGTTTTTTAAGGTATAATTGGATTGTTATTATTGTTTCCTGTTTTTCTGTACATGCTGTGAGCCGCCCCGAGTCCTCAGAGGCCTTCTCTGTGGCAGCCCCGGCCCTCTGGAATCAACTCCCCCTGGAGATTCGAATTGCCCCCACTCTTCCCGCCTTCCGCAAGATGTTGAAGAACTATCTATGTTGCCAGGCATGGGGGGACTAGCTATCCCTTCCCCACACACCACCTTTTCTTCTGACTGTAATACATGAGAATGGTGTGATTGTGCAGTAACGTTTGTTTTTAATATTTATGGGTTTTAAATTTAGCTTTTTATTAATATTAGATTTGTACTCTGTATATTGTATTATTGTTGTTGTGAGCCGCCCCGAGTCTGCGGAGAGGGGCGGCATACAAATCTAATAAATATATATATATAGTGATACTTCGTCTTACAAACTCCTCGTCATACAAACTTTTCAAGCTATAAACACGGGGTTTAAGATTTTTTTGCCTCTTCTTACAAACTATTTTCACCTTACAAACCCACCGCCGCCGCTGGGATGCCCCGCCTCTGGACTTCCGTTGCCAGCGAAGCACCCGTTTTTTCACAGCTAGGATTCCCCTGAGGCTGCCCTCCATGGGAAACCCCACCTCCGGACTTCAGTGCTCATTTTTGCGATGCTGGGATTCCCCTACTGGGATTCCCCTGCAGCATCGCACCTCCGGACTTCAGTGCTCATTTTTGCGATGCAGGGATTCCCCTGCAGCATCGCAAAAACACGGGAAGTCCGGAGGTGGGGTTTCCCATGGAGAGGAGCCTCAGGGGAATCCCAGCAGCTCAAAAACGGGCGCTTTGGCTGGCAAAAGGGGTGAATTTTGGGCTTGCAGGCATTAATCACTTTTCCATTGATTCCTATGGGAAACATTGTTTCGTCTTACAAACTTTTTATATATATATATATATATATATATATATATATATATATATATATATATATATATATATATGTTCTAAACCCAAACGTGCAGAGTTGCAGCATCCCTGATAGCAAGGCAAGGGCATCTGGGTGTGACCCGATTTGAAGCCTGTACCGTTTTTGAGCTTATCTGTTACAGCGGCTGAATCTTATGTAATGTGAAAAATGTCATGAAGATCTTGGCAGGAATAAAATCACACAGCTGTGTTTGCATTTCGCTGGAGACTGAAGCATGACTCAGATGCTTTGGGTATATATTGGGGGGGGGGGGAGAGATCGCTAATTACAAGTGTAAACTAGCCAGAAAGCAATCTGGATTTCATGCCAGTTCAAACCTCTATTGGGAGATTTTTCTCGGCTGATGCATTTTATGGATTGTAAAGGCCGTGTGCCGTTTGCGCTTAACACGCCAATCCGAAACCTGTTTTCCTAAGAAGTTAATTTCAGAGTTCTGTCCAAAAATCAACAACCTGCAACAGCTGCCAAAAACCGATAAGCATATCAGCTCAAAAGGGATTGTAACACCTGCAACTTTTTAGGAAATGGAAATCGGTTGGCTGTTTTCCAAAAAGGAAAAAAAAATCCTAAATGTTAAACAGAGTTGGAAGGGACCTTGTAGGTCATCTAGTCCAACCCTCCCCCCCAAGTAGGAGATCCTACATCATTTTTGACAAATGGCAGAAATCTCTTCTTGAAAGCCCTACATGGCATCAGACCAGAATACCTCGGGGACCGTCTTCTGCCGCACGAATCCCAGCGGCCGATTAGGTCCCACAGAGTTGGCCTTCTCCGGGTCCCGTCAACTAAACAATGTCGTCTGGCGGGACCCACAGGAAGATTGGACACACAAGCTTCTGCTTCTACTCCGGCAATCTCACACTAATGACTAGAGCCTACAAAACTTATGCTAGACCCATTCTCGAATACAGCTCATCTGTCTGGAACCCATACCACATCTCGGACATCAACACCCTTGAAAACGTCCAAAGATATTTCACCAGAAGAGCCCTTCACTCCTCCACTCGAAACAGAATACCCTACGAAAATAGACTAACTATCCTGGGTCTTGAAAGCTTAGAACTGCGGCGCCTAAAACACGATTTAAGTATTGCCCACAAGATCATATGCTGCAATGTCCTTCTGGTCAACGACTACTTCAGCTTCAACCGCAACAACACAAGAGCATGCAACAGATTCAAACTTAATATTAACCGCTCTAAACTTGACTGTAAAAAACATGACTTTAACAATTGAGTTGTCGAAGTGTGGAGCTCATTACCGGACTCAATAGTGTCAACCCCCAACCCCCAACATTTCTCCTTTAGACTATCCACGATTGACCTCTCCAGGTTCCTAAGAGGTCAGTAAGGGGCGTGCATAAGTGCACTGGTGTGCCTAACGTCCCCTGTCCAATTGTCTTTCCTTATCTCGTATATCATATATATTCTCTCCCTCTCATATATTTCTCTTCTTTTTTACTTACTATCTTTATATATATTACTCAATGTCTGTTCTCTTTCATATGTATTGTATATTGGACAAAGAATAAATAAATAAAAAATAAACAAGGAATTTGTCTTGGTGCATATGCTCTCAGTGTACATAAAAGAAAAAGATACATTTGTCAATAATCATGTGGTATATAAATAAAACCGGATTGTTGGAAATGTAAAAGTAAAGAAGGAACTTTTTACCGCATGTGTTGGCAATGTAGTAAGGAATGGCTAAGGAGATGGCTACAAGAAATTATAGTAAGAATTTACAATTATTTGTACTCATTAATTTGATGGTAAACCGTATGCATATATGAATAGTTTAAAAATAATATAAACATAGGGTAGTTTTGCAATATGATAAATTTAGAAGTGATATATTTTATATTTTATTTTAGATTAAAACACATAATATTTGATAGATAAGATAATTAATTAACATAGAGAATATAGAGTCAAAATTAATAAGAATATAGAGTATGTATGTTATGTTTTTGTATCGATCTGATTATAGTTAGGCTTTTTTCTTTTTTGTATTAGTTAGACTTCTATGATAAGCGGAGCAATGGTAGCTTCTTAAATGTTGAATGTTGTTTGTCCTTTGTCTGTCTTTTGAAAAACTAATTTAAAAAATCATTTTAAAAAAGGAGAACAAATAGAACTTAAACATGAACTATTTTTTATTAGGAATCATTAATAATAAGATAAAGAAACAAATCCAGTACATCATCCAGACGCCCATTACGTAATTCTATAGGGAACCATTCAAGATGAGGTTTATTCAACAGTTCACAAAGTAATGTCTTGACTTTTCAAGAGTTCTATACGATTTGTTCTGGCCTTTGGGATCCATTCACTTTTGTAGACTCCACAGTTCCTATTTTGGATCATGCTAAAGATGCTTCAATCCATGCCTGTTGACTTTTGGGAGTAAAGAGAACAAGTTCAAGGTTCTATGAGCACTGCCTTCCCCAAAAATTGTTTTTGGCTAGTTCTGTGTTTTGAGAGATCCAGGACCTCCTCGGAACTACATTAGACCTCTCAGCGGTCTAAGAATAGGCCTGCTGAAAGGTCTTGAGGTGTTATCCAAATAATTCCTATGAGTTCCACTCGTTGGCCAACTTCTCCCAGTCTCTTCTACTTTAACCATATGAAAATGAAAGAAGCCAGGATGCGTCACTAGGATTAAAAAAAAATCTGGTGCCACCAGGGACAACTTTGGAGAGAGAAAAGCTATTTCTTGGATTCCCAACTCCCATTTTTATTTTTGGAAGCATTGGGAAATGCGTTTTGCAATATCATAGCATACTGAACGTTGGTTTGCGGCCAAACAAGCCGAGCTGCCTGCTTGTCAGGCAGTAAATGAAATAGTAGACCTTAGGGACTAATGACTTAAATAGCTTCACATTTCAGAAAATCGGATGCACGAATACAAGACGGTGTGATCCAGGTCTTAAATGTTTTATAGGTGAATTGATTTGTCAGGCATGTTCCAAAGTGCAGTTTTTGGATTATGCTGTTTTGATGTCCGTCTTACCTATTTTGATCTAAAAGATACCCTGTTTCTTCTGCTTCATGTGTCGCAGCGGCTGGTTAGGTCCCACAGAGTCGGCCTTCTCTAGGTCCCGTCAGCTAGACAATGTCAATGGGGAAGAACCTTCTCTGTGGTGGCCCCGGCCCTTTGGAACCAGCTTTCCCCAGAGATTCGTACTGCCCCCACCCTTCCTGCCTTCCTCAAGAGTTTGAAGATCCATCTCTTCCGATAGGCTTGGGGCCGTTAAGATTAACACCTAGCTCCAGCCGACGAATGAATTTATGTTTGATTGCTTGAGTATGAGTGATTGGTATTTTTAGTAATTGCGGGTTTAGTATGTTTTAAGTTTAGATTTCTACCTGTTATGTATTACAGTGGTACCTCTACTACAAACACCTCTACTTACAATTTTTTCTAGATAAGAACTGGGTATTCAAGATTTTTTTGCCTCTTCTCATGAACCATTTCGAGCCTCCGAAACTGTAACTGTAAAAGACAGGGAGAAGCCTCCATGGGGCCTCTATAGGAATCTCCTGGGAGGAAACAGGCCCGGAAAAGGCAGGCAGAAGCCTCCATGAGGCCTCTCTAGGAATCTCCTGGGAGGAAACAGGGCTGGAAAAGGCAGGGAGAAGCCTCTATGGGGCCTCTCTAGAGATCTCCTGGGAGGAAACAGGGCTGGAGTCTTCAGGGAAGCTTCCTGAAGCCCTGGAGTGCAAAAACAGCACAATGGGCAAACCGGAAGTCCGTTTTTCCAAACTTTCAGTTTGCCTCTTAGGCAGTTTTTTGCCTTCTGGGCTCTCAGGAAAGCTTCTCTGGAGGGTGAAACAGCCTTCCTCAAGGCCGAAAAGTGGAGCTGGAGCTGACATAGGGACATAGTCAGTCTGAAGTTGGAAGTCCCACAGTAGTTTTGCTTGCTCATTTTCGACCACTTTTTCGTGCTTATGATCCCACCAGTTCTTTGCCACTGGTAGATGGTAGTTCCGGCACAAGTTCCAGTGGATCATCTGTGCCACAGCATCATGTCTATGCTTGTAGTCAGTCTGTGCGATCTTTTTGCAGCAGCTGAGTATGTGATCGATTGTTTCATGTTGTTGTTATTGTTGTTGTTGTTGTTGTTATTATTATTATTATTAATATTATTATTATTATTATTATTATTATTGAAATTGCATTGTATGTCTCCTTTATTTAACCTTCAAGAACTTGGTGTGGTCCAAATTTATTTTGACTATAACCCCTATATTTTCCAGCTGACATGGCAAAAGAAAGAATTATGATTTTAACACAGCTGGAGAACATGAGGTTTGGGTGTGGGTCAGTAGCTTTAATAGACAATAGTCATATTCTTGGACTTCACTCTCTCTCAACCAACACATAGCAATTCCTGCTCCATCTGTTATTAAGCAGCTGATTTTAAAGTAAATTTTGGAATGAGCGGCATTCTTTTGCAATAAGAGTGTTTCAAAGAGAGAGATAATTTCATGTATTCCTGACTAAGCATTGACACATTTTTTTGTCACATCAGCTCAATTCTCTGAAATGTTTTAAATGCCAGTCATTGCTGTGTATGAGAGAATTACTTCAAATATGCATGACTCAGTTTCTCTTTCGCCAAGTGATGAGAACCGTCTAAAACATGTTCTTTGCTTCCAAATTTAGTAAAAACAATTTAGTAATGAAGATCCAACATACAGAGAACGCCGATGTTCAAATTTTTGTTTAGCAGAAATAGGGGTCAAGATTTTGAACCAGTTGATTTTTATTATTATTATTTATTTTATTATTAATTGAACTTATATGCCGCCCCTCTCCGTGGACTCGGGGCAGCTCACAACATTTCGATAAAAAGATACAATATAAAAAATTTCTAAGCCAATTAATAGAATAATTATTTTTCAAAATTGTCTTAAAACTAGTCATTTTAAAAAACGAACAATCACATCCATACTGTCACATTCAATACATTTACTGACCCCAAGCCTGCCAACATAGGTGCGTTTTCAAGTTCTTGCGAAAGGCAAGGAGTGCAAATCTCTGGGGGGAGTTTATTATTATTATTATTATTATTATTATTATTATTATTATTATTATTATTATTATTATTATTATTATTATTTAAGACCCACCTCTGTCGTCAGGCATGGGGGAACTGAAACATCTCCCCCGGGCAGATACAATTTATGAATGGTATGTTTGTATGTATGTATGTGTGTTTAGAATATGGGGTCTTTTAAATATTTTTAAACAGTAATTTAGATTTGTTGTGGATTGTTTTTTCACTTGTTGTGAGCCGCCCCGAGTCTGCGGAGAGGGGCGGCGTACAAATCTAAATAATAAATAATAAATAAATAAATAAATTTGTATGCTGCCCCTCTCCGAAGAACCAGGTGTTCAAGATTTTTTTTTTTGCCTCTTCTCAAGAACCATTTTCCACTTACAAACCTGAGCCTCCGAAACTGTAACCGGAAAAGGTGGGGAGAAGCCTCCATGGGGCCTCTCTAGGAATCTCCTGGGAGGAAACAGGGCCGGAAAAGGCGGGGAGAAACCTCCATGGAGCCTCTCTAGGAATCTCCTGGGAGGAAACAGGGCCAGAAAAGGCAGGGACAAGTCTCCATGGGGCCTCTCTAGGAATCTCCTGGGAGAAAACAGGGCTGGAAAAGGCGGTGAGAAGCCTCTGTGGGGCCTCTCTAGGAATCTCCTAGGAGGAAACAGGGCCGGAAAAGGCAGGGACAAGTCTCCATGGGGCCTCTCTAGGAATCTCCTGGGAGAAAACAGGGCTGGAAAAGGCGGTGAGAAGCCTCTGTGGGGCCTCTCTAGGAATCTCCTAGGAGGAAACAGGGCCGGAAAAGGCAGGTAGAAGCCTCCATGGGGACTCTGTAGGAATCTCCTGGGAGGAAACAGGGCCGGAAAAGGCGGGGAGAAGCCTCTGTGGGGCCTCTCTAGGAATCTCCTAGGAGGAAACAGGGCCGGAAAAGGCGGGGAGAAGCCTCCATGGGGCCTCTCTAGGAATCTCCTGGGAGGAAACAGGGCCTCCACCCTCCCTGTGGTTTCCCCAACCGCACACATTATTTGCTTTTACATTGATTCCTATGGGAAAAATTGCTTCTTCTTACAAACTTTTCTACTTAAGAACCTGGTCACGGAATGGATTAAGTTCGTGAGTAGAGGTACCACTGTATTTCCTCCTTTTTCTGTCTCCTTTCATCTCTATATTAGGCAGGCAATATTGGCTATCCAGTAAATTGAGCCCAAGTTGGGTTTTATTCCACGGCATGAGTCCACGGAGAGGGGCGGCATACAAATCCAATAAATGAATGAATGAATGAATGAATGAATGAATGAATGAATGAATGAATGAATGAATGTTAGTTGGTCAAAGAGATACACTGAAATCCGTATTTGATTCCCCACTGTTCTCTTCATTCCCTCCAGTTTGGAAAGGAAATATTTTAAACGGCAGAAATGATGCAAAATTTAACAATCGACACCATTTCCTCCACCGTGAGAAAGCCAGGCTTTCTTAAATTAAAGTTTAAAAGCTGGTAGCATGTTTAAAGTTGGGTTTTTATTATTCGTAACAGCTCCGGATTGATGGAGGGAAAAGCTATTGCCGTTATAGAGATGGAAGCGGGTTTGAAAAAATAGCTTGTACACTGGGCTATTTTTGAAGGTTAAAGAGGCAGAACATATTTCAACCTTATTAGGCGATTGTAGCATGAGGGAGATTTTCGGGGTTGGTTTTCTTCTGTGTTATACAAATCTAAATTGCAAATCATCTGAATGATGTCCTGGTGGGACGCAGCTTAATAATTCAGTGATTTATGAAGGAGGAAAGATCCAAGTATCTCTATCTGACATTTATTATAATGCAGCAGCAATTTCAGTATTAGCACTGGGGATGTATGAATTTTGGGGGAGATTGTGTCAGAATGATCACACTGCATTGGCATTTTAAAGAAATAAAAATAATAGGGAGCTGCCAGGTTTTTGATTGGAAATCTTCACTGCCTGCCTAAACAAAAAGACAAAAATAATATGGAATGGAATAGAACGGAATTGAACAGACTCAGATCAACTAGACTCGACTAGACTAGACAGAGAGAAGAGAAGATATTAGAATATTAGAGAAGAGAAGAGAAGATATTAGAATATTCTTTATTGGCCAAGTGTGAATGGAAACACAAGGAATTTGTTTCTGATGCATAAAACAACAAAGTAATATAATCGTAGGATACCAATAGGAGAAGTAGTGGAAACGATAGCATTAGGGAGGAGGAGGAGGAGGAGGAGGAGGAAAAGAAGAAGAAGAAGAAGAAGAAGAAGAAGAAGAAGAAGAAGAAGAAGAAGAAGAAGAACAGCAACAGCAACAACAACAACAACAACAGAAGACAAAGCTAACCTCTTCAACACATTCTTTGGCTCAGTCTTCGTAAACAGCAACAGCTCATACCCCAAATTCCCTAGTCATACCTCAAATACTCACAACAATTTAACACATATAGACTTCGAAACAGATTCCCAAGTATGGGAATACTGCTATCATGTTACTCTTCTACTCCATATCTGTTCTGTTCTGTTCTGTTCTGTTCTGCTCTATTCTCATTCTATTCTATTCTGTTGTTAGAAACATAGACGATTGACGGCAGAAAAAGACCTCATGATCCATCTAGTCTGCCCCTATACTATTTCTTGTATTTTATCTTAGGATGGATATATGTTTATCCCAGGCATGTTTAAATTCAGTTCCTGTGGATTTACCAACCACGTCTCCTGGAAGTTTGTTCCAATCGTCTACTACTCTTTCAGTAAAATAATATTTTCTCATGTTGCTTCTGATCTTTCCCTCAACTAACCTCAGATTGTGCCCCCTTGTTTTTGTGTTCACTTTCCTATTAAAAACACTTCTCTCCTGAAACTTATTTAACCTTTTAACATATTTAAATGTTTCGATCATGTCCCCCCTTTTCCTTCTGTCCTCCAGACTATACAGATTGAGTTCATTAAGTCTTTCCTGATAAGTTTTATGCTTAAGACCTTCCACCATTCTTGTAGCCCATCTTTGGACCCGTTTAATTTTGTCAATATCTTTTTCTAAGTGAGGTCTCCAGAACTGAACAAAGTATTCCAAATGTGGTCTCACCAGTGCTCTATACAGCGGGATCACAATCTCCCTCTGTCAGAAATCCCAACCCCTAAGTCCTTCTCTTCTGAAGTTTTTGCTAACACAGAACTGCCAATGCAATACTCAGATTGAGGATTCTTTTTCCCCAAGTGCATATTGTGGCATTTATAATGTTGTACTCCACCCTGAGTCGCCTTGAGAAGGGCAGTATTGAAATATAAACAAACAAACAAATGCTTGTTATACCTCTAGCTATGCAGCCAAGCATTCTACTTGCTTTCCCTACTGCCTGACCACATATTATCACAGTCCTCAAAATCTTGTCTATCTTTGCCTTACAAAGAAACAGCCCCTTAGCTTAGACAGTCCTGAACTTGGCCCAATGATATTCAACCAAAGAGAATTACCAAATACAAAACATTTTTATTTGTTTTATTTATTAAATTTATATGCCACCCAACTCTCGAGGGGCTCTGGGAGGCTTACAACAAAATTAAACATAAAAAACAATTAAAAACAATTTAAAACTCGCTTAGATAAAGTCATACATCCCTTTTGTGGCTGGATCCATATTCAAAGTATGATGATTATTCCAAACTCCCTGTAATTTTTTTTAAAAAAATAAGTGGTTAGAAAAATATTAAAATAAATATACTTTTTTTAAAAATTCTTCTTAGTACACAATGTATGTTTAGGTTTGGCGAGAGCATCCGTTCTCTTTTAGTCCACTTTATAAAGGGCGTTGCACACATGGGTTTGGTGTAAAGTTACTTTTTTTTTTTAGTAATAACAGGAATTGGCAGAATTGGGAGGTTGTTTTGCCGTGAGGTCTGTATAACCTACCAGTGTTAAAACTGCTCACTGCACCTCTGTGGTTTGTATCTGAAGCCCAACCCTGTGATAAATTAAACACTGCCCTGGAAAGAATAAATAAATGCGAAACAACAGATGAAGTGGTTTTTTTCTCTTGAGCATCCCATAAATCTGATGGAAACGAGTTTCTTGTGTCATTAGATTAGATTAGATTTATTGGATTTATATGCCGGGGCGGCTCACAACAATAGTAAAAACAATACATAGTAACAAATACAATGCCCACCAATCCAATTACAATTTTAAGTTAAAAAATTCATAAAACAATCCCAATATATATAAAAAACAGGCACACAGTCAATCAATCAAACGGCAAAACAACATGGGCAAGGGGGAGATGTTTTAGTTCCCCAATGCCTGACGGCAGAGGTGGGTTTTAAGGAGTTTACGAAAGGCAGGGAGGGTGGGGGCAATCCTAATCTCGGGAGAGCTGGTTCCAGAGGGTCGGAGCCACCATAGAGAAGGCTCTTCCCCTGGATCCCGCCAGACGACATTGTTTAGTCGACAGGACCCAAAGAAGGCCGACTCTGTGGGACCTAACCGGTCGCTGGGATTCGTGCGGCAGAAGGCGGTCCCGAAGATATTCTGGTCCGGTGCCATGTATACTTCATCCCCCCACTGAAATATTGTGGTCATTTTGAGTCTCTCTTTTGCTCTTTACTGAAAATATCCTGCTTTTCTATCCTTTGGGGGTCTTTAAATCACAACATTGGACAAATGAAAGCCCTGAGCTGCCTATTAGCCCCCTCCCCAGTCCTCCTAATCTCCCCACCTCTTTCCTTTGCTCAAATACTGGTGTGCTTCCAATCACAATTGCTGAAAATTGGTGGTTTAGTTTTCCTGCAATTTTGAGGCAGGAAACAGAAAAAATAAATAGCGTATGTCCATGGAATTTACAGAACTTCTCATTCCTCCACTCGCCCCCACCTATACACACACACATTTTCCCTCCCCAAAGCGCAACGACAACCTAGGGAAAGTATACAACAACAGTGGTTCTCAGTCTTTCTAATGCAGTTAATACAGTTGTTCATGTTGTGGTGGCCCCCAACCATAAGTCTAGCACCAATTCTTCCAACAGAGCTTTAAGCTGATTGGCAGGAAGGTCAGAGGGACACACCCACTTCAAACACCTGATTGGTCGGATTGTAAAATTATGTTCCATGGTGCCAGAATAGAAGCTTTAGTTCCTAACACCAGGGGAAATTTGTCTTCTTCCACGGTCTTAGGTGACCCCTGTGAAACAGTTGTTCAACCCTGAAAGGGGTCCCGACCCCCAGGTTGAGAACCACTGGTATACAGGAAGTCCTCAACTTACAACAGTTTATTTAATGACTGTGAAGTTAGAACAGCGCTGAAAAAAGTGACTTACGACTGGTCTTCCACACTTAAAACGTTGAGCATCCCCATGGTCATGCGTTCAAAATTTGGGTGCTTTATTTATAAATTTATGTATAAAAAGTTCTTTATAAAAATAAGAGGGAGAAGAAGGAGAGGGAGAGTAGGAGGAGGAAGGAGGAGGAGGAGGAGGAGGAAGAAGAAGAAGAAGATGAAGAAGACGAAGAAGACGAGGAAGAAGAGGAAGAAGAGGAGGAGCAGGACGAGCAGGAGCAGGAGGAATTCTGTTACTACCCTATTTCCCCAAAAATAAGACATACCCCGAAAGTAAGGCATGTCAGAGGTTTTGCAGAATTTGCTAATATAAGGCACCCCCCGAAAATAAGGCGTAGTCAAGTTTACATATGGACGGTGGAAAAACATACGGTACCATTCAAAGCTGTTCATAGCGGTACCGTAATAATGTGGTGTCCCCTGCTGGCCCCTTCCATCGCTTTGTACCGTCCAGTACATCAGACACAGTCTGCTGCTGTCTCACTGCCATTACAGTCTCCACTACAGTGCGTAGACTGTAGTTCCTCTGGTGGCCGGAAGCTGCAATAGCGGGAGTATACTGTTGTACCATATAAGTGCCGTCCTTTGTGTGTGTGGCTGCCATACTGACAGGTACCGTACCGTAATCAGTGTACCGTACGGTACACTTTCTTTGGGGGTGTCAGCTTTTCTGCCTGTGAATTTGTCTTATTTGAGAAATATAAGGCACCCCCCAAAAATAAGACGTAGCACAACTTTTGGAGCAAAAATTAATATAAGACAGTGTCTTATTTTGGGGGAAACACGGTATATGCATTTTTCCCAGATAAAACCTGAAGATTGCTAGGTTGTTCATGTGAAGGAAATTAATTAAGTCAAACAAAAGAGAGACTCAGAGAGTACACATTACTCTCTGAGCTCATGAGCCTGGATGGGTGGAAAAATCTCAGCAGATTCTGGTATCAACCAACTTTTATAATAACAGAAGAAGGGGCCATCTGTTTTACAGTATTGGGCCAAATCAGAAAAATATGTGCAAAAGTACATTGACCCTGATGAAGGACTATGTTGCACAACAGTCTATCTGAAAGTACAAATTTGAATATAATAAGGGATGTGAAACTGTGTAATGTCCCTAGGTTGTAGAGCGGCATAAAAATCTGGGTAACTGTCCTTAGGGAGTGGGTGTCATAAAAATTGAAGAAAGGAAAGTAGGTAGGAAGGAAAGAAAGAAAGAAAGAAAGAAAGGAAGGAGAAAGAAAGAAAGAAAAATGGTGGAAGGTCTTAAGCATACAATTTATCAGGAAATACTCAGAGAGGAGCGGCATAGAAATCCAATAAGGAAGGAAGGAAGGAAGGAAGGAAGGAAGGAAGGAAGGAAGGAATGAAAGAAAAAAAAAGAAAGAAATGGTGGAAGGTCTTAAGCATACAATTTATCAGGAAAGACTTGGAGAGGGGCGACATAGAAATCCAATAAGTAAGTAAGTAAGTAAGGGACGGAGGGAGGGAGACAGAGAGAAAGAAAGAAAGAAAGATCCTTTGTATCATGTAGTAGAAGAGTGTATCTCAATTTTGGCTGCTTTAAGACTTGTGGACTTCATTCTGGGAGGTTGGTTTGTTAGTTAGTTATTTGGTTAGTTAGTTAGTTACCGTAATTAGTTAGTTAGTTATTGGACTTATATGTCGCACCTCACACATCTTAAAGCAATCAAATTTGAGAAACACACAAGTAGAACACACACATCTTGCCCCCAACAATCTGGGTCTTCATTTTACCCACCTCGGAAGGATGGAAGGCTGAATCAACCTTGAGCCTAGTGAGATTTGAAAATTGCCGAACTGCAGCTAGCAGTCAGCCAAAGTAGCCTGTAGTCCTGCACTCTAACCATTGCGCTATCTAGGTTGTCAGTCCCAAAGGTCTCACTTACCAAGATAAATTTTGGGGTTACAGGAGTCATTAAGTCAAGGGCTACCTGTGATGTAACACAAAACCAAAAAAACCTACTGTAACGCTTTCTACATGGGGCTACCTTTGAAAAGTGTTCGGAAACTTCAGGTTGTGCAGAATGCAGCTGCGAGAGCAATCATGTGCTTTCCCAAAAATGCCCATATTACACCAACACTCCGCAGTCTGCATTGGTTGCCGATCAGTTTCCGGTCACAATTCAAAGTGTTGGTTATGACCTATAAAGCCCTTCATGGCACCGGACCAGATTATCTCTGGGACCGCCTTCTGTTGCACGAATCCCAGCGACCAGTTAGGTCCCACAGAGTGGGTCTTCTCTGGGTCCCGTCAACTAAACAATGCCGCTTGGTGGGACCCAGGGGAAGAGGCTTCTCTGTGGCGGCCCCGACCCTCTGGAACCAACTTCCCCCAGAGATTAGAATTGCCCCCACCCTCCTTGCCTTTCGTAAGCTTCTTAAAACCCACCTCTGCCGCCAGGCATGGGGGAACTGAGATACTCTTTCCCCCTAGGCCTTTACAATTTTATGCATGGTATGTCTGTATGTATGTTTGGTTTTACAATAAGGGTTTTAAACTGTTTTAATATTGGATTGTCATATGCTGTTTTACTACTGTTGTTAGCCGCCCCGAGTCTACGGACAGGGGCAGCGTACAAATCCAATAAAATAAATCCATTAAAATCAAGAGATTGCAATGGTCAGAAAAATCTCGCTTATTTGTTTTCCTGGTTTTTTTGATGTGCAAATCTGAGCCAGATAAGTTTCCTTTCCCTGTTTTAAGTCTTATACCCTTCAAAGACTACTTTTAATGTGGCTTTTCCAGCGAGCATCTGCTTTCTATAAGGGTAAAAACAAGGCAATCAGCCAGTGCCTCTTAAATCGAGAGTTTTGTTTTTCAGAAAATCCTGTAGTTGGGAGCAGAGGAGGTGCTAATTATAAGTGGTGTTTTTCTTAAAGCCGAAGTGTTGCTCTTTCAAGGGTTTAAAATAACCGTTTTCCTCCCTGTTCCAACTTCTCATTCAAGGCACACTTTGAAAAGCCTACAAAGTAAAGATGGTTGAGAATATTTGAATCTGTCCATCAGCTTCCTGTACAAACGCCTGAATGAATTATCAGTTTCCGAAGGGAAGAATGAAAGGAGAGACACTTTGGAGTTGAAATTCAAGGCAAAAATAATTCAGACAACTTCCTGATTGATTGATTGATTGATTGATTGGATTTATATGCCGCCCCTCTCCGTGGACTCGGGGTGGCTAACAACAGTGATAAAAACAGCATGTAGAAATCCAATACTAAAACAGCTAAAAACCCTTGTTATAAAACCAATCATACATACAAACACCATGCATAAATTGTAGAAGCCTCGGGGGAAAGAATATCTCAATTCCCCCATGCCTGACGGCAGAGGTGGGTTTTGAGGAGCTTACGAAAGGCAAGGAAGGTGGAGGGGGAGTTGGCATATTTGGGAAAGCCCATGATTGCTCTCGCAGCTGCATTCTGCATGATCTGAAGTTTCCGAACACTTTTTAAAGGTAGCCCCATGTAGAGAGCGTTACAGTAGTCGAGCCTCGAGGTGATGAGGGCATGAGTGACTGTGAGCAGTGACTCCCAGTCCAAATAGGGCCGCAACTGGGCACCAGGCGAACCTGGGCAAACGCCCCCCTCGCCACAGCTGAAAGGTGTTTCTCTAATGTGAGCTATGGATCGAGGAGGACGCCCAAGTTGCGAACCCTCTCTGAGGGGGTCAATGATTCTCCCCCCAGGGTAATGGGCAGACAGATGGAATTGTCCTTGGGAGGCAAGACCCACAGCCACTCCGTCTTGTCTGGATTGAGTTTGAGTTTGTTGACACCCATCCAGGCCCCAACAGCCTCCAGGCACCGGCACATGTATAACTGGGTATCATCGGCATATTGATGATACCTCACCCTATGCCCTTGGATGATCTGGAACTCAAGCGGAACTCATGCGGCAGGAGGCAGTCCTGCAAGTAATCTAATCCAATGCCATGTAGGGCTGTATAGGTCATAACCAACAATTCAAATTGCATCCGGAAACCAATTGGTAGCCTTGGGCATATCTGGGAAGACCCATGAGTGCTCGCGCAGTTGCATTTTGGACAATTTGCATTTTCCAAATACTATTCAAAGAAGAATAGAATAGAATTTTATTGGCCAAGTGTGATTGGACACACAAGGAATTTGTCTTGGTGCAGATGCTCTCAGTGTATATAAAAGAAAAAGATACATTTGTCAAGAATCATGTGGTACAACACTTAATGATTGTCATAGGGGTCAAATAAGCAATGAAGAAACAATAAATTAATAATAATTAATAAATAATTAATAAAATAAAAATCTTACGATATAGCAACAAGTTACAGTCATACAGTCCTAAGTGGGAGGAAATGGGTGATAGGAATGATGAGAAAAACTACTAGAAATATAAGTGCAGATTTAGTAAAAAGTCTGACAGTGTTGGAGGAATTATTTGTTTAGTAGAGTGGTGGCGTTCGGGGAAAAACTGTTCTTGTGTCTAGTTGTCTTGTTGTGCAGTGCTCTGTAGCAACGTTTTGAGGGTAGGAGTTGAAACAGTTTATGTCCAGGATGCGAGGGGTCAGTAAATATTTCCCCCGCCCTCTTTTTGACTCGTGCAGTGTACAGGTCCTCAATGGAAGGCAGGTTGGCAGCAATTGTTTTTTCTGCAGTTCTGATTCTCATCTGAAGTCTGTGTCAGTCCTCATGGGTTGCAGCACCATATAGAGATACCTGGAGATCATCCCATTCTCAAGCCTGATGAGGTCCATCTGATCAGAGAATTGGAAGCCCTGAAGACCCCACAATTATATTTTATTTTTTGGGGAGGGGCAAATGGCAGTGTAATTATAGGAGGACATAGTCTGGAGGGCAGAAGGAAAAGGGGGGACATGAACGAAACATTTTTTTAAAAAAAAAGTTTCTTTATTATATTTTCACATTGAAGAAAATTCAGATCACATTTTGTTCCGTTTTTACAGATTACAAAACTTCTTTGTTAGTGAGTTACATTATTTTTTAACCTACTACATTCATTAGTGTGCATTATTTCTTATACATTTGTGGTCTAATATTTATTACAATTCCTGAATGATAAATAAAAATATTTACAAGGTATCTGTCGTTCATTTCAATTGTACTGTTGCCTGTTATATTATTTCTATATTCTCTTTTGAATCCATTCATGCCATTTTTGCCATGTTCTTTTTGATTTGTTGATTTTATTTCCCTTAATTGAATTAGTAATTTCATCCATTTCCACACAATTATATGTTTTATCTATTATTAAATTTTCCGTTGGGGTCTGTTCGTTTTTCCATAATTGTGCTATTGCTAATCTTGTTGCTGCGTTTATTTGGGTTATAAGAAGTAAGGTTTGTTTGGAGTAATGTATCAAGAAAGACTTCATGAACTCAATCTGTATAGTCTGGAGGACAGAAGGAAAAGGGGGGACATGATCGAAACATTTAAATATGTCAAAGGGTTAAATAAGGTTCAGGAGGGAAGTGTTTTTAATAGGAAAGTGAACACAAGAACAAGGGGACACAATCTGAAGTTAGTTGGGGGAAAGATCAAAGGCAACATGAGAAAATATTATTTTACTGAAAGAGTAGTAGATCCTTGGAACAAACTTCCAGCAGACGTGGTTGGTAAATCCACAGTAACTGAATTTAAACATGCCTGGGATAAACATATATCCATCCTAAGATAAAATACAGAAAATAGCATAAGGGCAGACTAGATGGACCATGAGGTCTTTTTCTGCCGTCAGTCTTCTATGTTTCTATGTTTCTGCCGTCAGTCTTCTATGTTTCTATGTTTCTATTATCGTCTGATTTTCAGTGGGAGGCAAAAGAAAAGTGGATTCTTAAAGAGGGCTTATTCAATTTCACTGCAATTTAATTCTGGATTCTAACTTAACCTTTCTGCAAAACTCTTGACCCCACCGAATAATTAACACGTGTCAGAAATCCTAATTACACTGTTCTCAATGACAGCATCGTATCACCATTTGCTGGCTGGGAACATTATCCATCAGAAGATGAAGTTCTTAACAGCCAAATGTTTCCCGTATTTTTCTTGGGCTCAGTGTGAACGACAACAATATGTTTGCCACGTTTTTTACATGAAGAAGGCATGTTTTAGCAGGCATGAACACTATTTTTTCATAGCGCCAAATTAAAAAGAAGGGCGTCCTCTCTACCTCCTCCTCACCGTTGAAGTAATTTATTTTATTTATGCCTGCCCTTTGTAAACCCGCCAACCTCTTGCGGGCTGCAAGTAATCGCTAATTAGCATTATTTTAATTTTTTTTTGACCAAACTCCACAATCAGGATGTCTAACCCACCCAGAAAAATTATTGCTTCTTGGCGCTGAAACTTTTGGCAACAGTGCAGACATAAATCACATTGTTGGAAAAATTTTCCCGTGCTGATTGCAAAGAGTTGCACTGTGGATGTCTTTCTGATACACCCAAAAGAACATTTCCTGCCATTTTTCATGTAGAACTTTGTGGAGTGCTTATCTTTGACATCCTCAGGAAAGGACTAAATTGGAATGCTTTGAAATTAACCTAGAATAGCCGGTGAACAGTAATCAGCTTCTCGTTTGACCTCTTGACTAAACTCAAAGCAGACTTCCTGACCCCGTATTTTTAGCTTAAGACTGGGTAAAACTCTAGGTTAGAATACGTATACCAAGTCCTTCAGTGTCTGTAAAATTCTTTCCTGGAGTTGATTTTATTTTATTGATTTTATTTTATTTCATTGGATTTGTAAGCCGCCCCTCTCCATAGACTCGTGGCGGCTAACAACAGTAGTAAAACAGCATATGACAATCCAATATTAAAACAGTTAAAAAACCCTTATTGTAAAACCAAACATACATACAGACATACCACGCATAAAATTGTAAAGGCCTAGGGGGAAAGAATATCTCAGTTCCCCCATGCCTGACGGCAGAGGTGGGTTTTAAGAAGCTTACGAAAGGCAAGGAGGGTGGGGGCAGTTCTAATCTCTGGGGGGAGTTGGTTCCAGAGGGTCGGGGCCGCCACAGAGAAGGCTCTTCCCCTGGGTCCCACCAAGCGACATTGTTTAGTTGACAGGACCCGGAGAAGACCCACTCTGTGGGACCTAACTGGTCACTGGGATTCGTACAGCCGAAGGCGGTCCCGGAGATATTCTGGTCCGGTGCCATGAAGGGCTTTATAGGTCATAACCAACACTTTGAATTGTGACCGGAAACTGATCGGCAACCTGTGGAGAGTTGGTGTAACATGGGCATACCTAGGGAAGCCCATGATTGCTCTCGTAGCTGCGTTCTGCACGATCTGAAGTTTCCGAACACTTTTCAAAGGTAGTCCCGCCAGCCAACATTGGTCAGCGGGACCTGGAGAAGGCCAACTCTGTGGGACCTAATTGGCCGCTGGGATTCGTGCGGCAGGAGGCGGTCTCATGTAACATGTATAGGATAGTAGTAGTTTGTATAAACATAACATAAGTAAGAAGTAATTATAAAAGAGGACAGTAGGATAGAGATGGTAGGCATAGTGGTGCGCTTATGCACAACCCTTATGGACCTCTTAGGAACGGAGAGAGGTCGACTGCAGCCCTCCCTATAAAATGAATAATAAAATCTATAAAATAAATACAAATAAAATGTAAAAAATTAAATAAATAAAATATAAATGAAATGTAAAATCTGTAAAACAAATAGTTAACTATTCAACTATGAAGGGGATGCTGCTGTTTTCCAGAACTAGAGTGTTTTGGAGATTGCAAAATATTGTAGTTTTAAAGCAATGCATGAATATTTTGGCCAAAAGTATGGAAATAGGTGGACCCCAATGAAACGATCATTTTATGCAAAGTTTTATACAGCTGGAAAACAATTTTTTCCCCTGCAGATAATCGTGCAACTGTTAAGCACAGCACACAAAAGGAGCATTTTATGGTTCAAAGAGAATCAAAAAACAGCAGAATGGTGAATATAGATGTTGGAAAATATTAACACAGAACAGAGAAGGAATTCATTTCTAAAGTTTACCATGTCTGAATCATACCGTAGATATTCCAGAGGCAATAAGAATAAAACAAGTAGAGGGGGAGGCGGGTTGCTCTTTTTATGGCTTTTAATTAAATCATGGAAGTATTATTTTGTAAATCTTGAATGGAACCCGAACTTTTAAAATGTGGTATTTTAGACTAAAGGAAGAATGTGCTTGGTGAATAAGAAGTTGGATTCAGTGAGAACCCCTTTTTCCCAGGAAGTGATATAAAATCTCACCATTTATTTACCGACTATTATTCACTTACTATTCATTTACTATCACATCATGTTAAGTTAGAATGTGGCTTGTTTGATTTGAGCAGAGTGCAGTGCACGAACTAAGCCATTGCGTATCACGTTTCAGATTCTCGCATCATAGCATGTGCCTGAAGTTGCCAGTTGTGGTTTGTTTCATGAATCCAGGTTCTACATTTGATTTTAATTTCTGCGATGGTTGTGAGCCACCCAGAAACACTGGAAGACAAAGAACCTTTAATAAATTATGGTTGGTCACATAGCCAGTTGGATGTTTAGTCTGGATTTGGGCATTTTTATCCACCTATCAAGTCTTTTCCAAGAATCTGGGATAGGCAGAGGCAGATATTTGATGGTATTAAAGGTATCATTACAGGATATTATTATTATTGTTGTTGCTGCTGCTGTTTTGTTGTTGTTGTTGTTGTTGTTGTTGTTGTTATTATGTCAGTACAACACAGCAAACGAGATCACTATGCTGGATTTCGTATTTCATCACCAGTCGGGCGCTTCCCAAGCACCTAGGACTGTGTGATGTAGCAGCGAATTATGTTTGCCGATCCCAGTAAAGCGGCCTTTTGCAATTGACAGATGGAGATTTTGTCAATTCCAATGGTTTTCAAATGTCCGCTGAGATCCTTTGGCACAACGCCCAGCGTGCCAAGTACCACTGGGACCACTTTCACGGGCTTATGCCAGAGTTGTTGCAGCTCGATTTTTAGATCTTCGTATTTCACTAATTTCTCTAGCTGCTTCTCCTCAATTCTGCTGTCTCCTGGGATTGCGATGTCGATGATCCATACTTTTTTTTTCTCCACGATCACAATGTCTGGTGTGTTATGCTTCAGAATTCGGTCAGTCTGAAGTCGGAAGTCCCACAGTAATTTTGCTTGCTCATTTTCGACCACTCTTTCGGGCTTATGATCCCACCAGTTCTTTGCCACTGGTAAATGGTAGTTCCGGCACAAGTTCCAGTGGATCATCTGTGCCACAGCATCATGTCTATGCTTGTAGTCAGTCTGTGCGATCTTTTTGCAGCAGCTGAGTATGTGATCAATTGTTTCATCTGTTTAACACATACTCAGTTGCTATTATGATTATTATTGATAAATAATGGATAAGAAAGACAAAAAAAGTCTGGACAACAGATGGCAGTACTTGGAGGCAGCAGAATAGTAGAGATGTCTCCTAATCATCTTTGCCGCTCTTCTCTGCACTTTTTCTAGAGTCTCAACATCCTTTTTGCATCGTGGTGACCAAAACTGAATACAGCATTCCAAGTGTGGCTTTACCAAAGCTTTATAAAGTAGTATTAACACTTCACGCAATCTTGATTCTATCCCTCTGTTAATGCAGCCTAGAACTGTGTTGGCTTTTTTGGCAGCTGCTGCACACAGCTGGCTCATGTTTAAATGGTTGTCCACCAGAGCTCCAAGATCCCTCTCACAGTTACTACTGTTGAGCAATGTACCACATACACTGTACCTGTGTGTTTTGTTTTTCTTGCCTAAATGTAGAATCTTCCTTTTTTCACCATTGAATTTCATTTTGTTAGATAGCGCCCGTTGTTCAAGTTTGTCAAGATCCTTCTGTATTTTGCGCCTATCTTCTGGAGTGTTGGCTATTTCTGCCAGTTTGGTGTCACCTGCCGACAGTTTACGATGGTTGCCATGTGTTTGACATCACCTGATTGCAAATTTGGAACCGTCTCACAAGCAAAGTCAGTTTGGGGGAAATTGGATTTGCTTAATAATGGTATGGATTCCCCTACCCACCATAGCAATTCATTTAACAACTGCAGTAAAAAAAAAAGTAATATAATTTTGGTCCACTCACATGACAACTCATTTAATGACCATATTAGTTAGCAACCAAAATTCCAGTCCTGATTGTGGTCATACCTGTATAGTGGTACCTCTACCTAAGAACGCCTCTACTTACGAACTTACGGTATTCAAGATTTTTTTGCCTCTTCTCAAGAACCATTTTCCACTTACAAACCTGAGCCTCCGAAACCGTAACCGGAAAAGGCAGGGAGAAGCCTCCGTGGGGCCTCTCTAGGAATCTCCTGGGAGGAAACAGGGCTGGAAAAGGCAGGGAGAAACCTCTGTGGGGACTTTCTAGGAATCTCCTGGGAAGAAACAGGGCCGGAAAAGGCTGCGAGAAGCCCTGTGGGGACTTTCTAGGAATCTCCTGGGAGGAAACAGAGCCGGAAAAGGCAGGGAGAAGCCTCTGTGGGGACTTTCTAGGAATCTCCTGGGAGGAAACAGGGCCGGAAAAGGCTGCGAGAAGCCCTGTGGGGCCTCTCTAAGAATCTCCTGGGAGGAAACAGGGCCTCCACCCTCCCTCTTCTTCTTATAAACCTTTCTACTTAAGAACCTGGTCATAGAACGAATTAAGTTTGTAAGTATTTTTCTACCCTGCCATTAAAATTTCCTGTGCTTCTAGGAGTTAAAAAAAAAAGATCTCCCAAATGTCTTTCTGTTGTAATGACACTGAAAAATGATTTTGATTATAGGCAGAAATCCAGCCGTAGGGCCAAGACTGTATGGCACATCTTAGTTACAGCTAATTTTGTTTCCAGTGAGAAGGAGGAAATAGTGCAGTGTCTGTATGTGGAATATAAAGGGAGAAAGAGGAGAGACATTTGCTACTCGTTTCTAAAAAGCCAAATGAATAGAAAAACATCAATTTATGTCCAAAGGAACAAAAATAAAAAGCACCCCATTGAAAATCCTGTCCCTTTTTAAGTGCCTTCCTTACTAAACTGAAGTGAAAAAAAGAGAAGAGCGGAGAAAAGAGAAGTGAAAAGGAGGGGAGGGGGAATGGAAGAGGAGGAAAGGATAGAATAGAATAAGGGGAGAGAAGATAAATAATGAATGGAATGGAAGAGAAGGAAAGAGAAATAATGAGTGGAACGGAAGAGAAAAATAATGAATGGAAGAGGAAGGGAACATAAATAATGAATGGAAGGGAAGAGAAGAGAAGAGAAAAATAATGAATGGAATGGAAGAGAAAGAAAGAGAAATAATGAATGGAAGGGAAGAGGAGAGAAGAGAAAAGAAGAGAAAAATAATTAATGGAATGGAAGAGAAAGAAAGAGAAATAATGAATGGAAGGGAAGAGGAGAGAAGAGAAAAGAAGAGAAAAATAATTAATGGAATGGAAGAGAAAGAAAGAGAAATAATGAATGGAAGGGAAGAGGAGAGAAGAGAAAAGAAGAGAAAAATAATGAATGGAATGGAAGAGAAAGAAAGAGAAATAATGAATGGAAGGGAAGAGAAGAGAAAAGAAGAGAAAAATAATGAATGGAATGGAAGAGAAAGAAAGAGAAATAATGAATGGAAGGGAAGAGGAGAGAAGAGAAAAGAAGAGAAAAATAATGAATGGAATGGAAGAGAAAGAAAGAGAAATAATGAATGGAAGGGAAGAGGAGAGAAGAGAAGAGAAAAATAATGAATGGAATGGAAGAGAAAGAAAGAGAAATAATGAATGGAAGGGAAGAGGAGAGAAGAGAAAAGAAGAAAAAAATAATGAATGGAATGGAAGAGAAAGAAAGAGAAATAATGAATGGAAGGGAAGAGAAGAGAAAAGAAGAGAAAAATAATGAATGGAATGGAAGAGAAAGAAAGAGAAATAATGAATGGAAGGGAAGAGGAGAGAAGAGAAAAGAAGAGAAAAATAATGAATGGAATGGAAGAGAAAGAAAGAGAAATAATGAATGGAAGGGAAGAGGAGAGAAGAGAAGAGAAAAATAATGAATGGAATGGAAGAGAAAGAAAGAGAAATAATGAATGGAAGGGAAGAGGAGAGAAGAGAAAAGAAGAGAAAAATAATGAATGGAATGGAAGAGAAAGAAAGAGAAATAATGAATGGAAGGGAAGAGAAGAGAAAAGAAGAGAAAAATAATGAATGGAATGGAAGAGAAAGAAAGAGAAATAATGAATGGAAGGGAAGAGGAGAGAAGAGAAAAGAAGAAAAAAATAATGAATGGAATGGAAGAGAAAGAAAGAGAAATAATGAATGGAAGGGAAGAGAAGAGAAAAGAAGAGAAAAATAATGAATGGAATGGAAGAGAAAGAAAGAGAAATAATGAATGGAAGGGAAGAGGAGAGAAGAGAAAAGAAGAGAAAAATAATGAATGGAATGGAAGAGAAGGGAAGAGAAATAATGAATGGAAGGGAAGAGAAGAGAAGGGAGGAGAAATGAATGGAAGAGAAGAGAAGAGAAAAGAGAAGTGAAAAGGAGGGGAGGGGGAGGGAATGGAAGAGGAGGAAAGGATAGAATAGAATAAGGGAAGGGAAGACAAGAGGCTGAATAGATTGCAAGCAGATCACCTTGGGATTCCTTCTTTTTTCCCCCATCCCATTGTTGACACCTCTATGATGTCTTGTCTTGTTTTTGGGTATCAAAAATTGGCACTTTATCAATATTCGAAAGAACGGCCTGATCAAAAGTTGGCATTTGGACTTCAAGGTCAAAAGAGAGCAAAGTTCACCCGGCAGGCTTCTGACTGACGCACAAAACACTTCACAGTCGAGATTTGCTGGACTTAAAAAGCAACATCAGGAAATAATCACACAGGGAAACGGATGCCTTACGGCTAGCCATGTTTCCTTTGGCATTAGCTGGCAATTTGGACTCAGCCTCCAGAATTTTCTCATCCTAGAATTTAGGGGTTTGTTTGTTTGTTTTTTAAACTAACTACAGTGGCACCTCTACCTAAGAACGCCACTACTTACGAACTTTCCTAGATAAGAACCGGGTGTTCAAGATTTTTTTTTGCCTCTTCTCAAGAACCATTTTTTACTTACAAACCTGAGCCTCTGAAACGGTAACTGGAAAAGGCAGAGAGAAGCCTCCGTGGGGCCTCTCTGGGAATCTCCTGGGAGGAAACAGGGCTGGAAAAGGCAGAGAGAAGCCTCCGTGGGGCCTCTCTGGGAATCTCCTGGGAGGAAACAGGGCCGGAAAAGGCAGAGAGAAGCCTCCGTGGGGCCTCTCTGGGAATCTCCTGGGAGGAAACAGGGCCGGAAAAGGCAGAGAGAAGCCTCCGTGGGGCCTCTCTGGGAATCTCCTGGGACGAAACACGTCCGGAAAAGGCAGAGAGAAGCTTCCGTGGGGCCTCTCTCGGAATCTCCTGGGAGGAAACACGGCCGGAAAAGGCAGAGAGAAGCCTCTGTGGGGCCTCTCTAAGAATCTCCTGGGAGGAAACAGGGCTGGAAAAGGCAGAGAGAAGCCTCTGTGGGGCCTCTCTGGGAATCTCCTGGGAGGAAACGTGGCCGGAAAAGGCAGAGAGAAGCCTCTGTGGGGCCTCTCTAAGAATCTCCTGGGAGGAAACAGGGCTGGAAAAGGCAGAGAGAAGCCTCTGTGGGGCCTCTCTGGGAATCTCCTGGGAGGAAACACGGCCGGAAAAGGCAGAGAGAAGCTTCCGTGGGGCCTCTCTCGGAATCTCCTGGGAGGAAACACGGCCGGAAAAGGCAGAGAGAAGCCTCTGTGGGGCCTCTCTCGGAATCTCCTGGGAGGAAACACGGACGGAAAAGGCAGAGAGAAGCCTCTGTGGGGCCTCTCTAAGAATCTCCTGGGAGGAAACAGGGCTGGAAAAGGCAGAGAGAAGCCTCTTTGGGGCCTCTCTAGGAATCTCCTGGAAGGAAACAGGGCCTCCACCCTCCCTGTGGTTTTCCCAATGGCACGCATTATTTGTTTTTACATTGATTCCTATGGGAAAAATTGCTTCTTCTTACAAACTTTTCTACTTAAGAACCTGGTCACGGAACAAATTAAGTTCGCAAGTAGAGATACTACTGTATTCGGCTCAGTGGGCATCGTAAGTGAAGGGTTACCTGTAGTAAGGATTTATTCCACAAATCGTGCAGACTTTCCTTGCCCAGAGCTGTTTGCCTGACTTATCAAATGCTGCGTATCGCTGAAGAACCTTTTAAACAATTGAATATTGATGACTGTTCAGTGCAATTCCTGGCTCAACTTTTGCTTCAACTTGGCAAAAACTCTCCCATCTTCAGTAACTTTTTGCGTTTCCTTGTCTTTTGGAATGATGCAAAGTCTTTCTTGGAGCCATTGCGGTGACTAAACACAGCGCATTAACGACGCTCCTGCCAAAAATAATGTTGTTTTCATTTAAGTTATTGCAACGGGGAGAATTTTAAAAAATGAAGCACACACATTATGTAAAGCATCCTATTTTGGAAGTCGCCAAGGGAGGTTAGGTGACTCATAGCTCCCACATAACAGCAAACAAATTCTGCTATCTTAAATAGTATGTGGAGATTTATTGGGGCTAATTGGACAAAAATATATATTTTTTAAATTCAGACTTGGCTTTTCCTTTCTGTTCTTTGGAAATATTTTCAATGTTTTTTTTAAAAATCATTGCTATTAACATAGAAGCACAATATATATACATTTTCTCAGTTTTCTCTCGTTTCTAATTTTATTACTCCTGGACTTGTGCCGCAATCTAAATACCAAGGATCAAATATGTTTTGGAGTGGATGTTGGCACCATCTTGTAGAAATCATAGCTTTTCCCAGGCTTACACAATTGCATAGTCCATGAAATTAATTTATTTTTATTTTATTTATTCATTTATTTTGTCCAATACACAATACATATTGAAGAGGATAGACATGAAGTATTATATATAAAGAAAAGATATAAAAGTAGAGGAGAAGATATATGAAAGGAAGAAAAGATATATGAGATACAAGATATGGAGAGACAATTGGACAGGGGACGAAAGGCACTTATGTACGCCCCTTACTGACCTCTTAGGAACCTGGAGAGGTCAGTCGTGGATAGTCTAAGGGAGAAATGCTGGGGGTTAGGGGTTGACACTACTGAGTCCGGTAATGAGTTCCACGCTTCGACAACTCGATTGCTAAAGTCATATTTTTTACAGTCAAGCTTGGAGCGATTAATATTAAGTTTGAATTTATTGTGTGCTCTTGTGTTGTTGCGGTTGAAGCTGAAGTAGTCATTGACAGGCGGGACGTTGCAGCATATGATTTTGTGGGCAATACTTAGGTCGTGTTTTGGGCGTCGTAGTTCTAAGCTTTCTAGACCTAGGATTGATAGTCTGCTTTCGTAGGGCATTCTGTGTCGAGTGGAGGAGTGAAGGGCTCTTCTGATGAAGTATCTTTGGACATTTTCTAGGGTGTTGATGTCCGAGATGTGGTATGGGTTCCAGACAGATGAACTGTATTCAAGGATTGGTCTGGCAAAAGTTTTGTAGGCTCTGGTGAGTAGTGTGAGATTGCCGGAGCAGAAGCTGCGTAGGATCAGGTTAACAACTCTAGAAGCCTTTTTGGCGATATTGTTGAGGTGGGCTTTAGCACTTAGGTCATTTGATATTAGTATTCCAAGGACTTTTACTGAGTGGGAGTTGGCTGTGAGATTTTGTTTATTCAGTTTATATATGAGATTTGGATTCTTTTTACCGATGTGGAGGGTAGAACATTTGTTGGTTGATATTTGAAGTTGCCATGTGACCAATCTAAGACAAAGTCGAGGTCTTTTTGGAGAGTAGATGTGTTGTCCGTGGTGTTGAATAGTTTTACATTGTCGGCGAAAAGAACACATTTGAAATAGAGACATTTGGTGTAAAGTTATGCCAACGGATGTGAGGTGAGCAGCTATGCACACTCCAAATCCCTTTTTCCCATCTTTGATCCCAGATTTAATGCCCAATTCCCTTCACTTTCATAACTTACTCACTTTAGGAGAAACCCTCCCATCCTACCACCTCTCACAATACTAGACAACACAGTATCAACAGCAGAAACCCTTCAAATTTCTAGGTTCTATTACATCTCAAGATCTAAAATGGTCAGCTTACATCAAAAACGTCATCAAAAAAGCACAACAAAGAATGTTCTTTCTGCGCCAGCTCAGGAAGCTCAAACTGTCCAAGGAGCTGCTGATACAGTTCTACAGAGGAATCATTGAGTCTGTCATCTGCACCTCCATCACTGTCTGGTTTGGTGCTGCAACCCAACAGGACTGACGCAGATAATCAGAACTTCAGAAAAAACACTTGCTGCCAACCTGCCTTCCATTGAGAACCGGTATACTGCACGAGTCAAAAAGAGGGCGGTGAAAACATTTACTGACCCCTCACATCCTGGACTTAAACTCCTACCCTCAAAACGTCACTATAGAGCACCGCACACCAAGACAACTAAACACAAGAACAGTTTTTTCCCCGAATGCCATCACTCTGCTAAACAAAATTTATTATTTATTTATTTTATTTATTCATTAATTGGATTTGTATGCCACGCCATCACTCTGCTAAACAAATAATTCCCTCAATACTGTCAAATGATCTACTATCTATCTATCTATCTATCTATCTATCTATCTATCTATCTATCTATCTATCTATCTATCTATCTAATTAGATAGATAGATAGATAGATAGATAGATAGATAGATAGATAGATAGATAGATAGATAGATAGATAGATACATAGATACATAGATAGATACATAGATAGATACATAGATAGATACATAGATAGATACATAGATACATAGATAGTAATAATTGGATCTATATGCCGCCCCTCTCCGAGGACTCACAACATATATAGAAACATAGTAATACATCTAATCCAATTAATATAATTAAAACCCTAAAAATCCTAAAATAATTTAAAACATTCATTATCATTCACTCCATAAAACATACTTTAAAAAAACCCCTGTAATTTGACTGTAACTTGCTATTTGTATCCTTTTTTTATTAATATTGATAATTTCCTCACTGCTTATTTGACCCCTTTGACAATCATTAAATGTTTTACCCCATGATTGTTGGCAAATGTATCTTTTTTTTAATGTACACTGAGAACATATGCACCAAAGACAAATTCCTTATGTGTCCAATCACACTTGGCCAATAAAGAATTCTGTTCTATTCCATCATCTGTTTAGTGATGGCATTTTTAGGCATTTTAATCAAGGATATGCTCAAATATATAGAGAAGGAATCTATACATGGTACTTAAATTTTAGTGTTTCTCTCTCTTTGTTTATTTTTATTTTTTAAAATATCTTTATCGATTATTAACATTAAAAAGAAGACAAAACAAATACAGAACAATGACTAAAGACAAAAATAAAACAAACATGAATTTGCCAACCTACTTGTTGACATTGCAACTACAACTTTCAAACTATTATTTTCTATATTCATTTACATGAGTCTTGGCCATGTTAATTTCACACTTATGTCCAGTATTTATTTATTTATTTATTCATTCATTCATTCATTCATTCTTTGGGGGAAAGATCAAAAGCAACATGAGAAAAAATTATTTTACTGAAAGAGTAGTAGATCCTTGGAAAAAACTTCCAGAAGACATGGTTGGTAAATCCACAGTAACTGAATTTAAACATGCCTGGGATAAACATAGATCCATCCTAAGATAAAATACAAAAAATAGTATAAGGGCAGACTAGATGGATCATGAGGTCTTTTTCTGCCGTCAGTCTTCTATGTTTCCATTCATTCAATCATTCATTCATTCATTCATGTTTTTTTTAATTTATATATTTATAAAAAAGGAATAATAAGGAATAACAAGATTGCTAAAGAATAATACATTTGACTGTAATATGAATATTTATAATTATATTTATATTTTTAATATTTATAATTTAATATTTATAATTATAAATAATATAATATTTATATATCTCTTTTAAGAGACTGGTTCTGTTGCATTGTTTTAACCCACCCATCCTCTCTTCCATCCTAGGGCATGGCCTTCACCCTTCAAGAGAGGCTCCAGCTGGGCATACACGGTCTTCTCCCACCTTGCTTCCTGAGCCAAGATGTTCAAGTTTTCCGGGTCCTGAAAAGCTACGAGACCAAATCCAATGATCTAGACAAGTGAGCAGAAGTGAGCTGGGGATGCGTGCATAAATCTTATCTTTGGAACTAGAGACTCTGGAACTTGGGTGTTGACCCTTTTGCGGTTGTGGAGAAATTGCCAATTCGCTGGCATCTCACCAGGCATTTGTTCATAGGGGTCTAGCTGTTCCCAGATCAGTCTCAAAATCTCTGTGCTATGTTTTGTTTCGGGTTCCTGTGGAGGTATCCATCCAACAGAAATAGTAAACTGACCCCAGCTTATCCCCATGGTGTTCACACATTTTCCCCGCATAGATAAGGACTTCCTTGAAGTGTTATTACAATGTGACCTCTCGTAGCCGCTTCTTCGACCGGATTATTCTTCTCTGGGCTGTAAACGTGGCAGAAGCTTTTGAACTTTTTAAAGAACTTTCCTGGAATAAACATATATCCATTCTAAGATAAAATACAGGAAATAGTATAAGGGCAGACTAGATGGACCATGAGGTCTTTTTCTGCCGTCAATCTTCTATGTTTCTATGTTTCTACATCACCAGTAGGATAACTAGTCTACGGAGAGGGGAGGCATACAAATCCAATAAATAAATAATAAATAAACTGTAGGATATTTTTTTTAACGTAGCATCCTACAACATTTGTAAAAGGAAGAGCACACCCTTCCTCCCTAAAACATATAGAGAACGTTTGCTGGAATTTGGGGTGTTTACTTTAATGAAAAGAAGGACGAGTTAGAACAATTACTCAGTTAACCAACTTAGCAATAGCAGTAGCATTTAGACTTATATACCACTTCATAGTGCTTTTACAGCCCTCTCTAAACGGTTTAGAGAATCAGCATATTGCCCCCAACCATCTGGGTTCTCATTTTACCCACCTCAGAAGGATGGAAGGCTGAGTCAACCTTGAGACGGTGGTGAGATTTGAACTGATGAACTACAGCTAGCAGTTACCTGAAGTAGCCTGCAGTGCTGCACTCTAACCACTGCGCCACCATTGCCTCTAGAGCAGTGGTTCTCAACCTTTCTAATGACGCCTTAATACAGTTCTTCATGTTGTGGCGACCAACCATAAGTCTGGCGCCAATTCTCCCAACAGAGCTTTAAGCTGATTGGAAGGAAGGATAGAGGGACACGCCCACTGTAAACACCTGATTGGTCAGATTGTAAATATAGGTTCCAAGGGGACAGAATAGCAGCTTTAGTCCTAACACCATTGGAGATTTCTCTTTTCGGAGAGGGGTGGCATACAAGTCTAATAAATTATAATAATAATTATTATTATTGTTGTTGTTGTTGTTGTTATTATTATTATTATTATAAAGCCCTTCATGGCACCGGACCAGATTATCTCAGGGACCGCCTTCTGCTGCACGAATCCCAGCGACCAGTTAGGTCCCACAGAGTGGGTCTTCTCCGGGTCCCATCAACCAAACAATGTCACTTGGCGGGACCCAGAGGAAGAGCCTTCTCTGTGGCAGCCCCGACCCTCTGGAACCAACTCCCCCCAGAGATTAGAATTGCCCCCACCCTCCTTGCCTTTCGAAAGCTGCTTAAAACCCACCTCTGCCGCCAGGCATTGGGGAACTGAGATACACTTCCCCCTAGGCCTTTACAATTTTATGCATGGTATGTTTGTATGTATGATTGGTTTTTATATAATGGGTTTTTAACTGTTTTTAGTATTGGATTTTGTTATATATTGTTTTATTGCTGTTGTTAGCCGCCCCGAGTCTGCGGAGAGGGGCGGCATACAAATCCAATAAATAAATAAATAAATTATTATTAATTATGCCGTTGTCGGTCCTTTTGTGGGGGAACCTGGAAAAAAACACCAAGTCTATCACAAAATGTTAACTTATTGCAGTGTTTTTCAACCAGTGTGCCGTGGCACACTAGTGTGCCGCGAGACATGGTCAGGTGTGCCGCGAAGCTCAGAGAGAAAGAAACCAAGAGAGAAAGAAAGACAGAAAGAAAGCAAGGCAGAGGGAAAGCAAGAGAGAAAGAAAGAGAGAGAGAAAGAAAGCAAGAGAGAGAAAGAGCGAGCGAGAGAGAAAGAGAACAAGAGAGAAAGAAAGCAAGAGAGAAAGAAAGCAAGAGAGAGAGAGAGAAAGACATAGAGGGAGGTAGGGAGGGAGAGAGAAAGAGAGCAAAAAAGAGGAAGGAAGGAAGAGAAAGAGGGATGGAGAGAGAAAGAAAGAGGAAGGAAGGGAGAGAAAGAGGGAGGGAGAAAGAAATAGAGCGAAGGGGAAGAAGAGAGAATTTTTTTGTCCAAACTTTTTTTAGCCGCCCCCCCACCCCCGCTCAATGTGCCCCAGGGTTTCGCAAATGTAAAAAATGTTCCGCGGCTCAAAAAAGGTTGAAAATCACTGACTTATTGTTTAGTTATTTTATTTGTAACATTTATTAGCTGCCCCTTTTGCCACACTGTAAATCTGGGTGGCTTATACAGTAATACTAAAAGATAAAACTGCATGAAACCCAATAAGATAAATGCTATAAAAAGATCAACCTCACTAAAAAATAAAAATAGGCAGGAAGTATGATGAGGAGAGGAAGAGAAAGTGGGGGGGGGGGAATTAAAAAATGCAAAACAGCATAAAGTAATGATGTCTCTTGTTTTGCATCATTTATTCTTCCATGGTTACTATTCTGGGTACTATACGATCATTTGTTTTTTAGTGTGATGGGGAAAAGATGGGAGCTGTTTCACGATGAATCTTAGCCTAAAGCGTTAGGATGAAATCCAGATTCAATCCTTCTCTAAGTAAATTTATTAAAAGCAATGGAAATGGTTTTTTCTTTTAAAATCAAGAAGTTGAACAATGCTCCCTTGTGTGCTTCCCTTCATTTTTAGGAGGAAAAAATCCCGCCTTTGTTGGGAAGAACTTTATAGTTATAGTCTGGTCTCAGATAGTCCATTCTGGGTCTAGCGCAGTGATGGCGAACATTTTTTTCCTCCGGTGCCGAAAGAGCATGCATGTGCTCTATCGTGCATGCATGAGTGCCCACACCCATAATTCAATGCCTGGGAAAGGCAAAAAAAGCTTTCCTTGCACCCCGGAGGTCCTCTGGGGGCTGGAAATGGCCTGTTTTTCAACTTTTGGTGGGCCCAGTAGGCCTGTTTTTCACCCTTCCCAGGCTCCAAAGCAAGGGTCTCCAAACTTGGCAACTTTAAGACTTGTGGACTTCAACTCCAAGAATTCTCCAGCCAGCTAAGCTGGCTGGAGAACTCTGGGAGTTGAAGTCCACAAGTCTTAAAGTTGCCAAGTTTGGGGACCTCTGCTCCAAAGGCTTCCCTGGAGCCGTGGGAAGTAAAAACACCCTCCCCTATCCCCCTCGGAGGCTCTCTGGAAGGCAAAAACATCCTCCCAGAGCCTCTGTGTGAGCCAAAATGAGCTGGCCAGCACACAAATGCACATTGGAGTTGAGCTAGGGCAGGAGTAGGCAAAGTTGGCTCTTCTGTGGCATGTGGACTTCAACTCCCATAATTAATGAGATAGCATGACTGGCTCAGGAATTCTGGGAGTTGAAGTCCACAAGTCATAGAAGAGCTAACTTTGCCTACCCCTGAGCTAGGACAACAGCTCATGTGCCAGCAGATGTTTTTGGCTTCCAGAGAGCCTCCAGAGGGATGGGGGAAGGCATTTTTTTCCTCCCCTGGCTCTAGGGAAGCCTTTGGAACCTGGGGAGGAAAAAACATGAGCCTACTGGGCCCACCAGAAGTTGGGAAACAGGCCGTTTCCGCCTCCAGAAGGCCTCCGGGGAGGGGAGGAAGCATGAATTATGGGTGTGGACACCATGAGGTCTTTTTCTGCCGTCAATCTTCCATGTTTCTCTGTTTCTTGTTGACTTGGGTGGAGCCTTTCCAGATCATTCAAAGTGCAAATGCTTGCGTCAATTCCTCTTTTCATCTCTTCCTTTTCTTGTGTTCTCTTTTTCTTTTTTAGGTATATCATCCTCATGACACTTCAAGACAGAAACGAGAAACTGTTTTACCGGGTCCTCACCTCCGACATAGAAAGATTTATGCCAATAGTGTACACTCCGACTGTTGGATTGGCTTGCCAGTTGTATGGCCTGGCCTTCAGACGGCCTCGGTGAGTAGACAGAGTTATTTTATTTATTTTTATTTATTTGTTTTGTCAAGTACATATTGGTAGTACAGTGTTCCCTCGATTTTCGCGGGTTCGAACTTCGCGAATAGCCTATATCACGGTTTTTAAAAAAATATTAATTAAAAAATACTTCGTGGTTTTTTTCTATACCACGTTTTTCCCGCCTGATGATGTCATACGTCATCACCAAACTAATAATTTTTGCAAATAAATAACAAAAAAAATAATTATTGTTAATAAATAATTATGTTTATAAATATCAGGATCACTAAGTGTCTTATTCAATGGTGAGTACCAGTAATAATGGTGAGTAAATGGTTGTTAAGGGAATGGGAAATGGTAATTTAGGGGTTTAAAGTGTTAAGGGAAGGCTTGTGATACTGTCCATAGCCAAAAATGGTGTATTTACTTCCGTATCTCTACTTTGCGGAAATTCGACTTTCGCGGGCGGTCTCGGAACGTATCCCCTGCGAAAATCGAGGGAACACTGTATACAAAGATTATAATATCTCCGGGACCACCTTCTGCCGCACGAATCCCAGCGACCAGTTAGGTCCCACAGAGTTGGCCTTCTCCAGGTCCCGTTGACTAAACAATGTCGTTTGGTGGGACCCAGGGGAAGAGCCTTCTCTGTGGCGGCCCCAACCCTCTGGAACCAGCTCCCCCCGGAGATCAGAATTGCCCCCACCCTCCTCGCCTTTCATAAGCTCCTTAAAACCCACCTATGTCGTCAGGCATGGGGGAACTGAGATATTCCTTCCCCCCAGGCCTATGCACGGTATGTTTGTGTGTATGTTTGGTTTTTAAATTAGGGTCTTTTAAACTATTTTAAATATTAGATTTGTTATATGTTGTTTCACTATTGCTGTTAGCCGCCCCGAGTCTGCGGAGAGGGGGGGCCTACAAATCTAATAGATAGATAGATAGATAGATAGATAGATAGATAGATAGATAGATAGATAGATAGATAGATAGATAGATAGATAGATAGATAGATAGATAGATAGATAGATACTGTAGATAGATAGATAGATAGATAGATAGATAGATAGATAGATAGATAGATAGATAGATAGATAGATAGATAGATAGATAGATAACAATGTTTATATATATACTGCTCAAAAAAATAAAGGGAACACTTAAACAACACAATATAACTCCAAGTAAATCAAGCTGGTGCACTTATGCACAGCCCTTACTGACCTCTCAGGAATCGGGAGGGGTCAGCAGTGGATAGTCTAAGGGTAAAGTTTTGGGGGTGAGGTGATGATACCACAGAGTCAGGTAATGAGTTCCATGCATTAACTACTCGGTTACTAAAGTCTTATTTCCTTCTGCTGCCTGCTTCTCGCTTCGAAGGTTTGAAACATTGGCATCAAATGTTCTCCTTCTAATTGCTCCCTAACTTTCCGTGGGTGGTTTCCCCCAGAAGGAAAACATTCTTGATGCAATTATCCAATATCTCAGTGCGTGTTTGTAATGACAAATGGAAAAAGTCTTCTAAGATGAATAAAAACAGTGTTGTTTGAGAACAATACAGTATAGTACAGCTCACTGTGCCCGAGGTTAATAGCAAAATGTTACCTTGAAGTTTCATTTAAACGGCCTCCATCACATCTATAACTTTTAAATTTCTAATAATCTTGCATGGTAACCGCTAGTAGCAACTGTGGTTAGCAAGCCTGCCTGCTTGTCTGCCTTCCTTCCTCCCTCCCTCTCTGTCCGTCTTTCGTTCCTTCCTTTTTTCATGCTTCCCTCTTTCTCCTTCTTTCCTCCCTCCCTCCTTTTCTGTCCGTCCTTCCTTCCTTCTTTCCTTCCTTTGTGCCTCCCCCCTTCTCTGTCCATCTTCCTTTTTTCATGCCTCCCTCTTTCTCCTTCTTTCCTTCCTCCTTCCCTCCCTCCCCCTTTTCTTTCCTTCCTTCCTGCCTTCCTCCTTTCCTTCTTTTCTGCCTCCTACCTTCTCCCCCCATTCTTTCGCCCTTCCTTATTTCGTGCCTCCCTCTTTCTCCTTCCTTCCTTTCTCCCTCCCTCTCCCTTTTCCTTCCTTCCTTCCTTCCTTTCTTTGTGCCTCCTACCTTCGCTCCCCATTCGTTCTCCTTTCCTTCTTTTGTGCCTCCCTCCTTCTCCTTCCTCCCTCCCTCCCTCCCCCTTTTCTTTCTTTCTTTCCTTCCTTCCTTCCTCCAACCTTCTCTGCCCATCCTTTCTTCCTTCCTTCTTTCATGCCTCCCTCTTTCTCCTTCCTTCCTTCCTTCCTTCCTGTCTAAATATTATAATTAAAACAAAAATAAAATATTTTAAATTCAGAGTTGAAAGGTGGAGAAGAGCCTTGGGGAAGGCACAAACCAGCCCCATGCTTCTCTGACTAGCCTCATCCTGATGACATTACCTAGTTGGATAATGAAAGAAAGAAAGAAAGAAAGAAAGAAAGAAAGAAAGAAAGAAAGAAAGAAAGAAAGAAAGAAAGAACCCAAGCCCAGACAGCACCAAGGACCCCTGATTTCAATCCTGAGCTACAAATATTCACGTGACCCAACAACAGCATACAGAGAGAGATTCACAGGGATGAAATTTAAGGTACCACTTCTCTTTTGTTTAGTCTCGATTCTCAATTTGAATAACTGGCTGAATCATTCTCTATTTGAGGAATCCTTGGTGTTCTCTGAATGCATTACAAATGTAATGTCCAAAAAATGTCCAAAGATACTTCACCAGAAGAGCCCTTCACTCCTCCACTCGAAACAGAATACCCTACGAGACTAGACTTTCAATCCTGGGTCTAGAAAGCTTAGAACTACGATGCCTCAAACATGACCTAGCATAGCCCACAAGATCATTTGCTACAACGTCTTCCCTGTCAACAGCTACTTCAGCTTCAACCACAACAACACACGAGCACACAACAGATGCAAACTTAATATTAACCGCTCCAAACTTGACTGCAAAAAATACGTAATCGAGTTGTTGAAGCATGGAACTCTTTACCAGACTCTGTAGTGTCATCCCCGAACTCCCAAAATTTTACCCTTAGTCTATCCACGGTTGACCTCTCCAGATTCCTAAGAGGTCAGTAAGGGGCGTCCATAAGTCCACCAGCGTGCCTTCCATCCCCTGTCCTAATGTCTCTTATATTTCTACTAGCTCCATGTGTATGAACTCTATTATTCCCAATAATTATTTCTTCTATATTATTCCTAATGTCTTTCCTTCTCTTTTTCTATTGATGTATTTTACTATGATTATATCCTGTGAAACCAACATTATTTATAAATAAATGCACAAATCCCAGCGACCAGTTAGGTCCCAAAGAGTGGGTCTTCTCCAGGTCCCGTCAACTAAACAATGCCGCTTGGCGGGACCCAGGGGAAGAGCCTTCTCTGTGGCGGCCCCGGCCCTCTGGAACCAACTCCCCCCAGAGATTAGAATTGCCCCCACCCTCCTTGCCTTTCGTAAGCTACTTAAAACCCACCTCTGCCGTCAGGCATGGGGGAATTGAGACTCTTTCCCCCTAGGCCTTTACAATTTTATGCATGGTATGTCTGTATGTATGTTTGGTTTTTATATTAATGGGTTTTTTAATCGTTTTTAATACTGGATTATTATTGTGTACTGTTTTATTATTGCTGTTAGCCGCCCCGAGTCTCCGGAGAGGGGCGGCATACAAATCCAATAAATAATAATAATAAAATAATTTGCAACAACCAAGCTCAGGGACCACCGAGGACCCCTCATTTCAACCCTGAGCTATAAATATTCTCCTTTATTGATGCATCCTAGATAAATTGGCTGCCATCTCCTATGTCTGTGTCCCTGTCTACGAATCAGGGTTTGGTTGCATGATCGATTCATACACCCAATACATTATAGGAGGTCTCCCCTTCTTTGGATGCAGCTAGGAAATAAATTGGCACAAAATCTTCCTGGTGCTGATGAAATCCAACTGCTTTTCTCCCCAGGAAACCAAATTTGAGTATTCCACCTGTCCTTTCACAGACAGTTTTTCTTGCCACCATCCAATGGAAATCTGGCCGCTGGTTCGATCCCAGACTGTAAACGAGAAGGTTTCAAATTGGGTTTGGTTTTCTAATTCACAAAGGAGACCAAACCTTTGTAAATGTTCTGTAAATAGTTGCAGGCAAGTTCCAACTCCCTTTGAAGCTGTATTCCACTGCATATTTTTTCAATTATCTATTTCTTTCTTTCTTTCTTTCTTTTTTTCTCTTTCAATCCCCATCCGTGGAAAGGGCTGGTTTTTTTAGCTATTATTATAAGTGATGAATATCACATGGGGGAATAGCATTCTTCTTTGCAAAGGGTATTTCTTTTTCTCTTTGGAAAAGATCTTGTCCGGTCAGCCCGAGTAGGCAAGCAGTCACCTCTTAACCCTTGTTTACCGTAGTTCATAAATCAGATGTTTTAAGGGTCTCCTTCCTTTGGGTTTTCTGGTTCTTTGGGGAAAAAAAGCTTCTTATGTTCCTGAACCCAGAAATAGAGAATGGTACACATGGTCCTAAAGCAATTTGTTTTATCTTCACAGGGCAAAAATACTGTACAGTAACAACCTGAAAACAAGAGATTACAGTGATCCCTCGATTATCGTGAGGGTTCCGTTCCAAGACCCCTCGCGATAATCGATTTTTCGCAAAGTAGCGGTGCAGAAGTAAAAACACCATCTGCGCATGTGCGCCCTTTTTTCCATGGCCGCGCATGAGCAGATGGTGGAGCCGGGGAGTTTGGAAGCCGACAGATTGCTTTCAATGTCGGCTGCCCCCGCCCCCCCAGCACCCGCTCGCCCACCGTTCGCCGCTCGCCCACCTGCCCGGCCGGCCGCTCACTCACTCGCCGCTCTCCCGTTAGCTCGGCCGGCCACTGCCCGGCTGGGGAGGTGGATTCGCCGCCCCCACCAGCCCGATCTCCCTCCGGTGGCTGCCGCCCCCACCAGCCCGATCTGGGGAGGTGGATTCGCCGCTCCTCGCCGCCTTCGTCTCGCTTCGCCTCAGCTGCTGCCCGCTGCCTTCATCTTCTCCCCAAACTCCTCCTTCCCCGCTAAAGCAGCCACCGCAGAAGGTGAGCGATGCAGGGCAGCCCAATGCCGCCGGGAGGGGAATCCAAGCCGGTGGCTGGGGACGCGGATCCACTGCCCTCGCAGCCCAATCTCCCTCTGTGTGGGGGGGGGCGACGAACCGACGATCGGGGGCTGTTCGTCCCTGTTGGGTGGTGCAGGGCAGGCACAGGGAGGGAGGGAGAGAAAGGAAAGAGAGAGAAAGGGAGGGAGAGAAAATTGAATGAAGAAGGGAGAGAAAGAAAGAGTAAGAGGTAGAAAGGATAGAGAAAAAGGAAGAGAAAGGGAGAGAGAAGTGACTCTTGGTGATGACGTATGACGTCATCGGATGGGAAAAAACGTGGAGTATTTTTTAATTATTATTTTTTGAAAAATCGCGATATAGCGTTTCGCAATAATCGAGATCGCGAAAATCGAGGGATCACTGTATTTGTAGCCCAGAGTTGAACTGCTGAGTACTTAATGCTCTCTAAGATTGGTTGTTTTCATGCAGACATTTTTTTACCCAACTTGGTAATGTCATTAGACTAGTGGCAATGATGGTGCTGCCTAGTTTGGTAAAGAATAGAATAACAGGATGGGATGGGATGAATAGACTAGGATATGATAGGATAGGGTAGGGTAGGGTAGGATAGGATGCAGAAAAATACAAGATAGGATAGAAACATAGAAGACTGACGGCAGAAAAAGACCTCATGGTCCATCTAGTCTGCCCTTATACTATTTCCTGTATTTTATCTTACAATGGATATATGTTTATCCCAGGCATGTTTAAATTCAGTTACTGTGGATTTACCAACCACGTCTGCTGGAAGTTTGTTCCAAGGATCTACTACTCTTTCAGTAAAAGAGTAGTGGGTGGGTGGGTAGGTAGGTAGGTAGACAATGTACATCAAAATCCAATTAATTAAAATTAAGAGTTAAATCTAAAAACTAAAGAAGCAGTTAAAATACATACATATCCATTCAATCAATAAACCCAGTGTATATTCATTGGCCAGGGGACAAAATCTAATGACCCCAAGCTTGACGGCATAGGTGAGTCTTTAGACTTGTACGAAAGGCAAGGAAGGTGGGGGCAGTATGAATCTCTGGGGGGGAGCTGATTCCAGAGGGTTGGGCCCCCCACAGAGAAGGCTCTTCCCCTAGGTCCCGCCAAATGACATTGTCTAGTTGATAGGACCTGGAGAAGGCCAACTCTGTAGGACCTAGAACATTGATATGAGTATAATGCTCAAGGGCCCCAGGCCTGCTGGCAGAGCTGTGTTTTAAAGGCTTTTCGAAAGGCCATGAGAGTGGGGGCCATGCAAATCTCCGAGGAGAGCTGGTTCCAGAAGACCAGAGCCGCCACAGAGAAGGCCCTTCCCGTGGCCTCGCCAGCTGATATTGCTTGGCTGACGGGACCTGGAGAAGGCCAATTCTGTGGGCTCTGATCGGTCGCTGGGATGTGTAAAAGGTTTTTTCCATGTCATTCAGTGCCCAACCTTCTTTGCAAGTCCTGCTTCTGCACAGATTAGTTTTCATGTGTGTGTGTGTTTGTGTAATTTATCCTCTTTTTCTTCCCCAGTGGGCTATTCATTACCATTCACGACAAAGGACACATTGCCACAATGCTGAATTCGTGGCCGGAGGACAACATTAAGGTAATGGGGACTGATTGATTCATTTTTGATCAGGAGGAATAAAGAACCTTTATTGTTTTGTGGAATCAGAAACCTATTACAAATGAGCGACTTTTTAAAAGCCGGACTTCTGTGATTGAAGGAATTTTTTTAGGGCTAATTAAGGATTGACCTTGATCTTAGATTCAGGCCTTGGATTCCATCTCTTTGACACTCTCATCAGCACGAGAGGACAAATTACTTTGAGAAGACGAGGCAACATGACACCATATTGTGTGAAGGAGCCTACTTGGTGTTCTGTCGGGCTCTCTCGTAGACTCCTCCCAAAACTTCACAGGTACAAATTTCAGACACACACACACGTTTGAAAATTCAAAACAATGTTCTTTATAATGAAAATTCACTTAACCTAAGCCCTCTTTTGGTATAGCAAAGAGCACTCGTCTCCAACCAAACTGGTCATTTGTACAAGTCCCTTATCAGTTCTGTGATACTTAGCTTGCAGCTGTGATGCAATTCACAGACCTTCTTCTTTCACAAAGTGAAACACACTTTGCTCTGGTTAAGTTTCAAAGCGGGGAAAAATCAGCACACAAAAAGTCAAAGTCAGTAAAGCAGTCACGAAATACAATGATCAGATAACCCTCCACAATGGCCAGACCCACAGGCTGCTATTTATAGCAGCCTCACTAATTACCATAGCCCCACCCAACCACAGGTGGCCTCATTTTCTTTGATAATAATCTCTCAGTTGTTGCTGCCTATGCATCGCTCTCTGCATGCGTGGCTGTATCATTAACTCTTGTTCCGAATCCAAGGAGGAGCTAGATAATTGATCTCCTTCTGAGCTGTCTGCCCCACTCTCCTCCTCCCTGTCACTCATGTCTTCTTGGTCAGAGGAGCCTTCATCAGCAGATTCCACCGGGGGCAAAACAGGCCTGCAGCATGTGGATGTCTCCCCCACATCCACAGTCCTTGGGGCAGGAGCAGGGCCAGAGCTAACCACAACACTTAGGGTGAAATGCTCCCAGTTCGTTCGTGGCTGTCTGTCATCAGAGAACCGGTCGCAAAGGGATCGCGAGGCTCCGCCCACCTGCCCGGATGCCACCATTTGTGTTCTTTTGCCTTCTGCGCCAGTAATGGTCTACTACCGGAATGTTAAGGTGCTACCATCCGGTACGGATTTTCAGGATGCGTGCGCAGCTGTGTACCCCAAACACGTGCATGCCCGTCGGCACAAGATTTGGCCTATGCGCATGCGCAGCAAGCGAAATATCACATGAAGATGCTCACGCAAACAAGGTATTGGCGACTTTAACTGATTTTTTTGCTTCTGCTCGCGTGGAAGCAAAAATATCGGCAAAAATCACCAAAATCTCACTCGTCTTCATCTAAGAACAAAATAAAATATATATTTTTTATTTGGGTATAAATTTTTTCTTTATTTTTCTTCCAACATGCAATAAAACAACATGAGCAATAATCCTTATTTCGTCATCTGGGTCTTTAATAGATTAAAATTAAATCATCATATATTTTTTCAAAAGTAATTAAAAGAAAATACTTCTCAATTATTTTTAATTTTTAATCATTCATAAAGCTTTCCCCAAATCTTATAGTAATCACACTCCTCTTTATCTTTAAGTTTTAAAGTAAGCCTATTCATTTCAGCACAATCTAAAATCTTATGTAATATTTCTCTTTCGTCTGGAATTTTATTCAGCTTCCAATTTTGTGCATATGCTATTCTAGCAGCTGTTAAAATATGTATAATCAAATATATTTCTTCTTTATTAAAATTTTCTGGTAGAATACCTAATAAGAATATTTCTGGTTTAAATTCAATAGTCCTTTTCAAAATCTTTCGCATCCAATGCTGACTCTCTTTCCAAAATTTCTTAACTTCTGTGCATGTCCACCACATATGATAAAAAGAGCCTGGTAGCTGATTACATTTCCAACATTTCATTGATCTATTCTTAAACATTTTTGCTAATCTTCCTGGTGTCATATGCCATCTATAAAACATCTTATATATACAGTGGTACATCATGATACGAACTTAATTGGTTCCTGGAGAAGGTTCGTAAGGTGAAAAGTTCGTAAGACGAAACAATGTTTCCCATAGGAATCAATGTAAAAGCAAATAATGCGTGCAAATCCTTCGGGAAAATCCCAAACTTTAGAAGGGAGGCGAACAGAGGGCAGGGAGAAGCAGCTAAAGGGGGCGGGTGGAAGAAGCAAGGCTAGGCTAAAGGGTGAGTGGTAAGGAAGAAAGGCAAGGGGGGCGCCCCTCCCTTTTCTTTCTTTAAAAGACACTCTTTCAGTGCCTGTGGCTGTTCTCTACAAAGTCTTTCCTCCTCCAAGCTGCCCCTCCCTTTTCTTTCTTTAAAAGACACCCTTTGCTGTTCTCTCCAAAGTCTTTCCCCCTCCAAGCCGCCCCTCCCTTTTCTTTCTTTAAAAGACACCCTTTGCTGTTCTCTCCAAAGTCTTTCCCCCTCCAAGCCGCCCCTCCCTTTTCTTTCTTTAAAAGACACCCTTTGCTGTTCTCTCCAAAGTCTTTCCCCCTCCAAGCCGCCCCTCCCTTTTCTTTCTTCAAAAAAGGGGGGAAAAAGAAACCCCTTCATCCCAGCAGCAGCAGCTTGGGTTCATAAGGTGAAAATAGTTCGGGAGAAGAGGCAAAAAAATCTTAAACACCGGGTTCGTATCTTGAAAAGTTCGTTAGAAGAGGTGTTCGTAAGATGAGGTACCACTGTATTCTCTTTATAAGCTGTTGACATTGACATTTTATAATTTCTTTCCCAAATTTGTTGCCATCTATTGAATATCCTATATTCTCCATCCACTTTATCATTGTATCTTCAACTATATATTTTTAAAGATCTATGTTCTAGCAGCCCTTCACTGCTTGTCGGGCATCTAGTCCAACCCCTGCACCTTTCTGACAAATTACTGCCCCTCAGCTAGCAAATCCCAAATATTTAGACGAAAAATCATATACAGTGATACCTTGTCTTACAAACTTAATTGGTTCCAGGACGAGGTTCGTAAGGTGAAGAGTTCATAAGACAAAACAATGTTTCCCATAGGAATCAACGGAAAAGCGATTAATGCATGCAAGCCCAAAATTCACCCCTTTTGTCAACTGAAGTGCCCGTTTTTGCACTGCTGGGATTCCCCTGAGGCTCCCCTCCATGGGAAACCCCACCTCCAGACTTCCACATTTTGCAATGCTGCAGGGGAATCCCAGCAGCGAAAAAACGGGCGCTTCACCTGGCAATGGAAGTCCGGAGGTGGGGCATTCCAGTGGCGGGTTCGTAAGGTGAAAATAGTTCGGAAGAAGAGGCAAAACATTTTAAGCCCGGGTTCGTATCTCGAAAAGTTCACATGATGAGAGGTTCCTAAGTGGAGGTATCACTGTACAGTGGTACCTCATGATACGAACCCCTCGCCATACAAACAACCCGAGATACGAACCCGGGGTTCGGATATTTTTTGCCTCTTCTTGCGAACGTTTTCCGTCTTACGAACCCGCCGCCCGGCTGCCGCTTTTTGAAACAGCGTCCTCCTGAACCCGAACGCCAAACCCGAACTTCCGGGTTCGGCGTTCAGCGTTTGGGAGGCCGCCGAGAAGCCCCCCCGGCTGTTTCAAAAGATGACAGCCGGGCGGCAGGGCTTCTCGGCGGCCTCCCGAACACTGAACCTGGAGGTTCGGCAAAAGTTCGGGTTCGGGAGGCCGCTGAGAAGCCCTGCCGCCCGGCTGTCACCTTTTGAAACAGCCGGGGGGCTTCCCAGCGTCCTCCTGAACCCGAACGCGAACCCCGAACTTCTGGGTTCGGCGTTTGGGAGGCCGCCGAGAAGCCCCCTGGCTGTTTCAAAAGGTGACAGACGGGCGGCGGGGCTTCTCGGCGGCCACCCGAATCCGAACTTTTGCCGAACTTCCGGGTTCGGCATTGGGAGAACGCTGAGAAGCACCCGGCTGTTTCAGTTGAAACAGCCGGGCAGCGACGTTTTTTTGCGGGGGGGGGGGGGATTTAGATCAGTGCTAGGGGTATTTTTGTGTAAAGGGAAGGCCTTTTTTTTTAATGCCCATAGCCCAGGGCACAAACAATTATCTGTAGATGGATTCTTGTGGAATTGATTTCTTCAGTTGAAAACAACGGAGTGATCTAAAGAAATGGAAACGTTTGATTCCCATTCATGGCTTTCATCGTTTTCTATCAAACGGCGATGCCCGTTTGTTTTCGGCAGAAAAAAGAAACCACAATCCATGTGGCACGTGTTTAAATCCTGCTGGGATTTCTGCCTTTAATCATCTGTAATATGTTAATATTTTAAACCAAAATCCTTGTCGGCTAGAGGGGGGGGGGATCCCAGCAGTCTATTTCTAAGTAAACCAGCATCTCTCCTTCTCTTCTAACCAGTCCCTCGAATAGGTAGATTTTTTGAAGTGAGGAATGGTGAATAGAATAGAATAGAATAGAATAGAATTCTTTATTGGCCAAGTGTGATTGGACACACAAGGAATTTGTCTTGGTGCAGATGCTCTCAGTGTACATGAAAGAAAATATAGATTTGTCAAAAATCACGTGGTACAACACTTAATGATTGTCACAGGGGTCAAATAAGCAATGAAGAAACAATCAATATTAATAAAAATCTTAGGATACAAGCAACAAGTTACAATAATACAGTCCTAAGTGGGAGGAAGAGGGTGATAGGAATGATGAGAAAAAGCTAGTAGAAATAGAAGTGCAAACTTAGTAAAAAGTTTGACAGTGTTGAGGGGATTATTTGTTTAGCAGAGTGATGGCGTTCGGGGGGGAAAGTGTTCTTGTGTCTAGTTGTCTTGGTGTGCAGTGCTCTGTAGCAACGTTTTGAGGGTAGGAGTTGAAATAGTTTATGTCCAGGATGTGAGGGGTCAGTAAATATTTTCACCACCCTTTTTTTGACTCGTGCAGTATACAGGTCCTCAATGAAAGGCAGGTTGGCAGCCATTGTTTTTTCTGCAGGTCATAACAGAATATACCATTTCAGACAAATGGTTGTCCAATGACTTAAACTGAACAACAATAACAACATGGGGATTTACTTATTCCCTTTATATTACTTGGCGAGAAGAAAAAAATACAAATTACACCACTTACTAGCAACACAACAGTCCTATGTTGAATTCAAATACAGTGGTACCTCTACCTAAGAATGCCTCTACTTACAAACTTTTCTAGATAAGAACCGGGTGTTCAAGATTTTTTTGCCTCTTCTCAAGAACCATTTTCCACTTACAAACCAGAGCCTCCAAAACTGTAACCGGAAAAGGCAGGGAGAAGCCTCCGTGGGGCCTCTCTAGGAATCTCCTGGGAGGAAACAGGGCCAAAAAAGGTGGGGAGAAGCCTCTGTGGGGCCTCTCTAGGCATCTCCTGGGAGGAAACATGGCGGGAAAAGGCGGGGAGAAGCCTCTGTGGGGCCTCTCTAGGAATCTCCTGGGAGGAAACAGGGCCAGAAAAGGCAGGGAGAAGCCTCCGTGGGGCCTCTCTAAGAATCTCCTGGGAGGAAACAGGGCCAAAAAAGGCGGGGAGAAGCCTCCATGGGGCCTCTCTAGGAATCTCCTGGGAGGAAACAGGGCCAAAAAAGGCGGGGAGAAGCCTCCGTGGGGCCTCTCTAGGAATCTCCCGGAAGGAAACAGGGCCTCCACCCTCCCTGTGGTTTCCCCAATCGCACACATTATTTGCTTTTCCATTGATTCCTATGGGAAAAATTGCTTCTTCTTACAATCTTTTATATTTAAGAACCTGGTCATAACTAATTAAGTTCGTAAGTAGAGGTACCATTGTATTATATTTGTTGTCACTTTAAAAATCCTTGTGACCTGATGGATATGATTTTACAAAACATTTATCCCTGATATTACCTAGCATACAAATCTAATAAACTATAACTAAACTAAACTAGTTGGTCAATGAAACATCTGCAAGAAAACCAAGTTCAGAGAGCACCAAGTACCCCACAGTTCAACCTTGAGCTATAAATATCCATTTTTGTAGATGAAGAGATGCTTTGCATTCTTATTATTAATATTTTTGCTTTAAAAAAAAAAAAAAAAAGTAAAGTAACAGTGAGAAAGAAATCGTCCCAAGTGTAATTGAGTCAATCCAGAATTTGTATAGGGACTATTGTGGATCTCAGCCAGTTGTCCACAACTTTTTTTTGCAAATCCAGTGTTTGAGAACATGGTCTGAAAGAGTGCAGAGAAGAGCAACAAAGATGATTAGGGGACTGGTGGCATTTCAGGAAAATAATATTTTAATAATATTAATAATAATATAATAATAATAATAATAATAATAATAATAATAATAATAATAATAATAATAATAATATAGTTATCAAAGCGTGGAACTCATTACCGGACTCAATTGTGTCAACCCCTAACCCCCAACATTTCTCCCTTAGACTCTCCACGATTGACCTCTCCAGGTTCCTAAGAGGCCAGTAAGGGGCGTACATAGGTGCACTGGTGTGCCTTTCGTCCCCTGTCCAATTGTCTTTCCTTTCTCTCACTTATCATATATATTTTCTTTCTTTCATATATCCTCTCCTCTAAGTTCACTTTTACCCTTATATATATTACTACATGTCTATTTTTCTTCCTATGTATTTGTGTATTGGACAAATGAATAAATAAAATAAATAAACAATTGCTCCTGGACGATATCTATATCTATCTTACAATGTCTATACCTTTTTAGTATTGGGTGAAATACTTTTCCTCAAGTGACAGCATTGGCACCTTCGAGAACGGAATTCCTTATTACACAGAATTCAAAAAGAAAACTTATCTGGTTAACTGTAGACCCAATGCTTCATTTTTATGTCAATTTTCCATTACAAAGAGATTTCTTTTAAGGGAATTGTTGTTATTGTTGTTGTTATTGTTATTGTTGTTATTATTATTATTATTATTATTATTATTATTATTATTATTATGTCAGTACAACACAGCAAACAAGATCATTATGCTGGATTTCGTATTTCATCACCAGTCGGGCGCTTCCCAAGCACCCAGTACTCCGTGATGTAGCGGCGAATTATGTTTGCCGATCCCAGTAAAGCGGCCTTTTGCAATTGACAGATGGAGATTTTGTCAATTCCAATGGTTTTCAAATGTCCACTGAGATCCTTTGGCACTGCGCCCAGCGTGCCAAGTACCACTGGGACCATTTTCACTGGCTTATGCCAGAGTCGTTGCAGCTCGATTTTTAGGTCTTTGTATTTCACTAATTTTTCTAGCTGCTTCTCCTCAATTCTGCTGCCCCCTGGGATTGCGATGTCGATGATCCATACTTTTTTTTCCTCCACAATCAGGATGTCTGGTGTGTTATGTTTCAGAATTCGGTCAGTCTGAAGTCGGAAGTCCCACAGTAGTTTTGCTTGCTCATTTTCGACCACTTTTTCGGGCTTATGATCCCACCAGTTCTTTGCCATTGGTAAATGGTAGTTCGGGCACAAGTTCCAGTGGATCATCTGTGCCACAGCATCATGTCTATGCTTGTAGTCAGTCTGTGCGATCTTTTTGCAGCAGCTGAGTATGTGATCGATTGTTTCATCTGTTTCTTTACAGAGTCTGCACTTTGGATCGTCTATTGATTTTTCAATTCTGGCTTTGACAGCATTTGTTCTAATGGCCTGTTCTTGTGCCGCCAGTATTAGTCCTTCTGTCTCCTTTTTGAGTGTTCCACTTGTAAGCCATGAACAGGTCTTTTCTTTATCCACTTTGCCTTCAATCTTATCCAAGAACTGGCCATGCAATGCTTTGTTCCGCCAACAGTCAATACGACATTGAGTTACAATTTTTCTGTACTTGTCCTTAGTTTGCTTCACATTATTATTATTATTATTATTATTATTATTATTATTATATTTGGAATAGTTTCTTGTTTCATAAATTTCACAGCTTTAGTCTACTATATCCGCTATACTTTAAAAAAAATCATTATTTTGCAAAATTATTATTATTATTAGTCAGTATCGTTCCAACCCACCTAGTTTAATACTCCCACTTAATAAAAGCAACGCTTCTTCGAATGGTTCTTTCTTCAACAAATTCCTCTCTTCAATTTCAGGCTGTTGTAGTGACTGATGGAGAAAGAATTTTGGGCCTGGGCGATCTAGGATGCTACGGGATGGGCATCCCAGTAGGAAAACTCGCACTCTACACCGCTTGTGGCGGCGTTCACCCGCAGCAGTGCCTCCCTGTTCTTCTGGATGTTGGCACAGACAATGAGGTGAGATGACTCGCTTATTTTATTTTCCATCTCTTCTGCGACATTAAAGGTGTGGATCCCAACTGCTTGAATATACAGTGGTACCTCTACTTACGAACTTAATTCGTTCCGTGACCAGGTTCTTAAGTAAAAAAAGTTTGTCAGAAGAAGCAATTTTTCCTATAGGAATCAATGTAAAAGCAAATAATGTGTGTGATTGGGGAAAGCACAGGGAGGGTGGAGGCCCTGTTTCCTCCCAGGAGATTCCTAGAGAGGCCCCACGGAGGCTTCTCCCCACCTTTTCCAGCCTAGTTTCCCCCCAGGAGATTCCTAGAGAGGCCCCACGGAGGCTTCTCCCTGACTTTTCCAGCCCTGTTTCCTCCCAGGAGATTCCTAGAGAGGCCCCTCGGAAGCTTCTTCCCACCTTTTCCGGCCCTGTTTCCTCCCAGGAGATTCCTAGAGAGGCCCCCCAGAGGCTTCTCCCTTCCTTTTCCAGCCCTGTTTCCTCCCAGGAGATTCCTAGAGAGGCCCCCCAGAGGCTTCTCCCTGCCTTTTCCAGCCCTGTTTCCTCCCAGGAGATTCCTAGAGAGGCCCCCCAGAGGCTTCTCCCCGCCTTTACCGGCCCTGTTTCCTCCCAGGAGATTCCTAGAGAGGCCCCACAGAGGCTTCTCCCCGCCTTTTCCAGCCCTGTTTCCTCCCAGGAGATTCCTAGAGAGGCCCCAAGGAGGCTTCTCCCCACCTTTTCTGGCCCTGTTTCCTCCCAGGAGATTCCTAGAGAGGCCCCACAGGGGCTTCTCCCTTCCTTTTCCAGCCCTGTTTCCTCCCAGGAGATTCCTAGAGAGGCCCCCCAGAGGCTTCTCCCTGCCTTTTCCAGCCCTGTTTCCTCCCAGGAGATTCCTAGAGAGGCCCCACAGAGGCTTCTCCCTTCCTTTTCCAGCCCTGTTTCCTCCCAGGAGATTCCTAGAGAGGCCCCCCAGAGGCTTCTCCCTGCCTTTTCCAGCCCTGTTTCCTCCCAGGAGATTCCTAGAGAGGCCCCACAGAGGCTTCTCCCCGCCTTTACCGGCCCTGTTTCCTCCCAGGAGATTCCTAGAGAGGCCCCACAGAGGCTTCTCCCCGCCTTTTCCAGCCCTGTTTCCTCCCAGGAGATTCCTAGAGAGACCCCAAGGAGGCTTCTCCCCACCTTTTCTGGCCCTGTTTCCTCCCAGGAGATTCCTAGAGAGGCCCCACAGGGGCTTCTCCCTGCCTTTTCCGGCCCTGTTTCTCCCCGAGGAGATTCCTAGAGAGGCCCCAAGGAGGCTTCCCCTTGCCTTTTCCGGTCACAGTTTCGGAGGCTCAGGTTTGTAAGTGGAAAATGGTTCTTGGGAAGAGGCAAAAAAATCTTGAACACCCGTTTCTTATCTAGAAAAGTTCGTAAGTAGAGGCATTCTTAGGTAGAGATACCACTGTACCGGTATATAAGTCTAAATGCCATTGCTGTTGCCATCACGGAGAATTTAAATTGTCTAAAGCATTTCAACAAGTTGCATGATAGTTACTTCCTGAAGCCAAAGGGGTCACCTCAATCTTTCAGCATGAGAGACTGCGATAAAAAACTTTCCAGTCGATCAGATGGGTTTGACTTTTCCTGTGCTAGTCAGAAGGAAATGCATACATCCCTCTGCGTGACCAGAGGAGATCACATTTCGCCAAATAAAGAATCCAAGCCTAATTAATTTCAGTGGTTTGTCAGTTTGCACACACCCTAATGTTTGTGATGATGTGAGAGCGGTTGCATCTGTTAGCAGTTTTCTGGTCTTCATATACTGCAAAAGGATGCAATCCAGCAGCTGTAGCCCGTGCCAGAAGTGACATCTGCAACTTTTCCCCTCTTTTGTTTTTGCCCAAAAAATATCTCTCGTGCTATTTGATGGGATCAACTTAGCTAACAAAATGCTTTTCGTTAAAATAAAGTGCTTTTATTTGGTAAACGTTCGTAGCTTACTGGTTAAAAGAATAAGATGACAAAGCGAAGGCTAAGTGTTTTGAGTTGCACAAAATGAAATAATAGCAATTTTATTTGGAGCCACAATCCAATTTTTATTACGATTCTATCAATATTTTCCCCCAGAGATCTCATAATTCAATTCCATTCAATTTATTAGATTTGTATGCTGCCCCTCTCCGAAGACTCGGGGCGGCTCACAACAATAATAAAAACAGTATAACAATGATGGAACAAATCTAATAATAAAATTATATAAAAACCCCCAACAAATTAAAAAAACCACACAGCACATACATACCAAACATAAAATATAAGAAAGCCTGTGGGGAGATGTCTTAATTCCCCCATGTCTGGCGATATAGGTGCGTCTTGAGTAACTTGCGAAAGACAAGGAGGGTGGGGGCCGTTCTAATCTCCGGGGGGAGTTGATTCCAGAGGGCCGGGGCCGCCACAGAGAAGGCCCTTCCCCTGGGGCCTACCAAACGACATTGTTTGGTCGACGGGACCCGGAGAAGGCCACCTCTTTGGGACCTTATCGGCCACTGGGATTCGTGCGGTAGAAGGCGGTTCCGAAGGTCTTCTGGTCCAATGCCATGTAGGGCTTTAAAGGTCATTACCAACACTTTGAATTGTGACCGGAAACCGATCGGCAGCCAGTGCAGGCCATGGAGTGTTGTAGAAACGTGGGCGAATCTAGGAAGCCCCACGATAGCTCTCGCGGCCGCATTCTGCACGATCTGAAGTTTTCGAACACTTTTCAAAGGTAGCCCCATGTAGAGAGCGTAAACAGTTTATATGGTCTCACCACCCTCTAAGTAAGAAAAATTAGAAACAGCGTCAGCTGAAACAGCTCTTGGGATTTCAGAACTGGATATAAATTGAGTGGGTTCCTCTTACCTTTTCCTACCAGTGCGCATTGCAATGTCCCCTTCTGCCATTTTACTTTTCGCATGCGCAGAGCTGCTATCTTTGCCGGTCTGGGTGCAATGCCATTTTTTTTTTGGTAAGTTTTGGCATTTTTTTGGCTTTTTGAGCATGCGCAGAGGGACGATTTTACTTCCGTGCGTGCTCAAAGAGCCAAAAAAGACTGATTTTTTTTTAAAAAAAAGATAGCGGTGTGCATGGACCGGCAACGACAGCACCGGAGCTGTTGTGACACAACTGCACAATGAGAGAGCCACTACCGGAGTGGCGCACTGGATCACACTGGTAGGAACTGCGAGAGATATCATGGGCTTTCCCAAAAATGCCCATGTAACACCAGCACTCCACAGTCTGGATTGGTTGCCAATCAGTTTCCGGGCACAATTCAAAGTGTTGGTCATTACCTATAAAGCCCTTCATGGCACTGGACCAGGGTATCTACGAGACCGCCTTCTGCCGCATGAATCCCAGCGACCGGTTAGGTCCCACAGAGTGGGCCTTCTCCGGGTCCCGTCAACAAAACAATGTCGTTTGGCGGGGCCCAGGGGAAAAGTCTTCTCTGTGGCGGCCCCGGCCCTCTGGAACCAACTCCCCCGGGAGATTAAAATTGCCCCCACCCTCCTTGCCTTTCGTAAGCTCCTTAAAACCCACCTCTGCCGTCAGGCATGGGGGAACTGAGATATTATTTCCCCCTAGGCCTTTACAATATATCCATGTTATGTTTGTTTGTAGGGATGTTTGGTTTTACAATAAGGGTTTTTTAGTTGTTTTAGTATTGGATTTATATGATGTTTTTTATCACTGTTGTTAGCTGCCCCGAGTCTACGGAGAGGGGCTGCATACAAATCCAATAACTAAATAAATAAGTAAGTAAGTAAGTAAGTAAGTAAGTAAGTAAGTAAGTAAGTAAGTAAGTAAACAAACAAACAAACAAACAAACCCATCTCTGATATAAATTTAAAATTAGTTCTCTATACCAGTGTTTCCCAACCTTGGCAACTTGAAGATATTTGGACTTCAACTCCCAGAATTCCCCAGCCAGCATTTGCTTCAAGCATTCGCTGGCTGGGGAATTTTGGGAGTTGAAGTCCAGATATCTTCAAGTTGCCAAGGTTGGGATACACTGCTCTATACTATATAGAGGCCGTAGGATGGATCAGTTGGTTATCCTTCCTGATCCTTCTTCAATCCTCCCATATGGGGGACCCAGCATAGTAGGCAGCAGTCAGAAGACCTATGGGGAGTTAGCAAGATATGAGATAGGCCAGTGATGGTGAACCTTTTATCCCTCGAGTGCAGAAAGAGCATGGGCGTGCGCTATCGTGCATGCGTGAGTGCTTACACCCATAATTCAATGCCTGGGGAGGGTGAAAATGGCTTCTCTCGCCCTCCGGAGACCCTCTGGAGGCCAGAAATGGCCTGTTTCCCAACTTCTGGTGAGCCCAATAGACTCATGTTTTGCCCTCCCCAGGATCCAAATGCTTCCCTGGAGCCAGGGGAGGGTAAAAATGTCCTCCCCCATCCCCCTGGAGGCTCTCTGGAAGCCAAAAATGCCCCCCAGAGCCTCTGTACAGGCCAAAAATCAGCTGGCTGGCACACACATGCACATTGGAGCTGAACTATGGCAACAGCTTGCGTGCCAGCAGATATGGCTCCATGTGCCACCTGTGGCACCCATGTCATAGGTTCACCATCACTGAGATAGGCCCTCATGCATGGGACAAAAATGCTCCATTTGTGTCCTAAACCTGTTACTCCTTAGAGTAGGGGTGTCAAATGTAAGACCCAGAGACCAGATCTGGCCTGTGGGGTGCTTAGATCTGGCCCCCGTGGCCTCCCTTGAAACAGTCAAGGACATAGAAACATAGAAGACTGACAGCAGAAAAAAACCTCCTGGTCCATCTAGTCTGCCCTTATACTATTTTCTGTATTTTATCTTAGGATGGATATATGTTTATCCCAGGCATGTTTAAATTCAGTTACTGTGAATTTATCTACCACGTCTGCTGGCCCGTGGTGCCTCTGTCAGTGAAAACACAGATCGAGAGGGCCACGTGAGCTCCGTTTTCACTTGCAGAGGGTTGCAGGAGGCCATTGCAGCTGAAAACGGGAGCTTGGGAGCCAGTTTTTGCTAGCAGAGCACAGGGTACATCTTAGGTACCCCAAACATGAATGATGTTGAGGACAAATACAACCCTCAGTGAAATCAAGTTCGACCACCCCTGCCGTAGAGGAATGATATTTCAGGTCTTAATACATCCATTCTGCCTTAGCCCAACATTTCCCCTAGTATTGAAAAGGGCCCAATTTTGCCCTTTAAGATTCCTGTGAACTTTAGATAAAAATGAGTATTTAATCTTTCCTATTTGAGAGGATTTTGCAAGCCACTAATTCATTGTGATAGGCCCCAGTGATTCCATTATTGCTGATTGTTCATTCATCACAACATCTATAATGACTCGCAGCTCTTCCTAGACAAATCCGCCATGAATTTGGAAAATCCTCAGTTTGGTTTAGTGGCTAAGGTCCTCTCGGCCAGAAAGCAAGAGATTGTGAGTTCATGTTAGAAATTCTACAGAGCAAACAAAGAGTACAGTCACAATGTGCTTTACTGCTCAACTGCTCAACAGGAAACAGGAAATTCTACCTTAGAGCCAAAGAACATAGAGTATATACCATAGATCCAAATTTGTAAAACCTGCCATCTACTGGCTGAAAACATGTAGTTGTTGCAATCCAAAATGCATCCCAATAGTTTAAGTCCTGCCTTAGTCATGAAAACCAGTTGGATGACTTTGGGCCCGTCCCTTCTTTTCTGCACAACTCATTTCACAGGGTTGTTGCTGTGTGGAAAATAGAAGGGGGAAAATATGTTGGATATGTTCGCCATCTTGAGTTATTTGTTAAAATAATATACAGTAAGACCTCACCTATCGCTGGTGTTACGTTCCAGACCCGGCCGCAATAGGTGAAATCCGCAATGTGGAATTTATCGACTGATAGTACTTATTTAAGTATTTATATTGTAATTGTTTGGTAAGTTTTCATTGTTTTAAGTGTTTATAAACCCTTCCCACACTCTTACAAAATACATATCACAGTAGTATATATATAATATAACTTAAAAATAATAAAAATAATAAAAAACAATAAAGCAACAACATTCTCTTTCTCTCTTATACGTATACGTAATCTCTCTCTCTGTCAAATATCCTAAGAAATATTTCTTGAAAACCTGCGATGAAGTGAAGCCGCGGTAGGTGAAGTGCGATATAGCGAGGGACTACTGTAGGTGGGATAGGGAGGGCTGGAAGGAAGGGAATGAAAGAGAACGAGGGAAGGAAAGAAGGAAGAAGGGAGGGAAAGAAAGGAGGGAGGGAAGGAAAGAAAGAAAAAAGAAAGAAGAAGGGAAGGAAGGAAGGAAATCTAGGTTTGTGGTCTTCCCATCTGCAGCAGCAAATACTACCAGGTAACTGTGTTTCACATATGAATACTTTTTCCTGGAAGTATTGTTGGTTATTTAGTCTTAGGAGATAGTTCCTCTTAGTTTTTCCATTTCTATGTGCTCTGCAGATATCAGCTGTAAGATATCAGCTTCCCCCAACTCACAATCGGCCAAAAGTACGGGAACTGAAGTTCACAACATCTGGGTGGCAAGTTGAAGGAGGTTGCTCCATTCAAGTTCTTCATACCAGATTTTATTTCCTTAGTCTACCTGGTATATTTGATCTGTCACTTCATGAGATCCACAAGTTAGCGTTTTAGCAGATCCTGTGAAAGCCAATAAATTCAAGTCGCCTTCCAGTTCAACGTTCAACGGATTAAAAGGAGGATTCCAGCTGGACACGAATAAATTCTACTTTTGCGACTTTAAATGAAAATAAACTAAAATGTTCTTGTTCCTGATTTCAGCAGCAGAAAGTTCTGTGCTTGTAAGAATTAAAGGCCCTGTTCCCAAAGCACAAAACGAAACAGTGAATCATCCCAATTATGGCTTTTTCTCATTTTTCTGCGAAATGTTTAAAAGACCGTGGGTGATGTTCGAGTTCTTGTGAAGAAGGGACTGAAAAAAGAAAATTCCAATTTAAGAACAGGACTCAAAGCTGTTGATAAGTGTAGGGAAGCAGAGCCAGAAATGTGTCATTTATTAACAACTGAAAAATGTACGTAGGTTTTCATGTACGCAGGAAATGGAGTCTGTCCATTTAAAAAAAACCATTGCTCACAGTATATAGCAGTGCAATGTCAGTGTTCTTTTACTTCTGGACTTCAACTCCCAGAATTCTGGAGCCTACATGGAATTCTGGGAGTTGAAGTCCACAAGTCATAAAAGAGCCATCATTCCCCACCCCTGTACTAAATCAACAGCATGAATATTTGAAACTTTAAGTTCATACAGGCTTCAAAAGGAAAACAAATAAATAAAAATAGAAACCAGTACACAATGAGGGTTTTTAGTGGGTATACACACAGTAAAATACATAATGAAGATTATAGAGGATATACTCATAGTAAAGTATATCTAAGAAAGAAGAGAAGAGTAGATATAGGAATAGAACATATCAATGAAAGAATAGAGGAAGAGATATAGGAATAGAAGAAAGGTATAGGAGAGCAATAGGACAGGGGATGGAAGGCACTCTAGTGCACTTGTACTCGCCCCTTACTGACCTCTTAGGAATCTGGATAGGTCAACCGTAGATAATCTAAGGGTAAAGTGTTGGGGGTTTGGGGGATGACACTATGGAGTGCGGTAATGAGTTCCACGCTTCGACAACTCGGTTATATTTTTTACAGTCAAGTTTGGAGCAGTTAATATTAGGTTTAAATCTGTTGTGTGCTCTTGTGTTGTTGTGGTTGAAGCTGAAGTAGTCGCCGACAGGCAGGTCGTTGCAGCATATGATCTTGTGGGCAATACTTAGATCTTGTTTAAGGCGTCTTAGTTCTAAGCTTTCTAGGCCCAGGATTGAAAGTCTAGCCTAGTAGGGAATTCTATTTCGAGTGGAGGAGTGAAGGGCTCTTCTGGTGAAGTATCTTTGGACATTTTCAAGGGTGTTGATGTCTGAGATGTGATATGGGTTCCAAACAGATGAGCTGTATTCGAGGATGGGTCTGGCAAAAGTTTTGTAAGTTCTGGTAAGCAGTGTGAGATTGCCAGAGCAGAAGCTACGTAGGATTAGGTTTACAACTCTTGAAGCCTTCTTGGCTATGTTGTTGCACTGGTCTTTGGCACTTAAGTCTTTTGTTATTAGTATACCAAGGCCTTTAACCAATTTTTACAGATGGCGATACAGAAAAAGAAAAATTAGTTCTGGTTATTTAATTTATTTACATGTTTGCTTTGCTTTTTACCCCCTTTGTCAATCAATATTACAATATCTAAATCAATACAAACCAAATAGTTCATTATCAACCTTTAAAAAGTTATTATTTGAATAACGTTATCCTTCTTACTTTTATATCTAATTCGTAATTATACACTAATTTTGTTCTTTCCTTGTTTCTAACCAAAATGAGTTCCAGGGAACTTTGACTTTCAATCCAGGGAATCCCCTTTCGTGCTTCCCGGTGGAGAAACACAGCTGTGTCTCTCGCTGTTTGGGAAAACAACGAATAGAATGATGTGACAGCGAGAAAGCACTGTGGGAACAATGTGTCACTTGGAAAAATTGTTTTCACGTCCCCCGATTTTCGGAGTGGCTGAATCAGCCTATTGATCGAGACACAAATCTCTTTCCTCTTCGTCATCCAGTCTGCTTAATTGTCTCCCCCCCCCTGGTTTTTGCATCTCCTTCTGTTTCCACCATGTGGTCCAGAATCCTGTTTCCCACCGAGCTAAACCAGTGCTTCCTATGAATCATTAGTTAATGGCCAGAGTTATGGCTCCCTTGGAAAAATAATATTTCTGTCCAAAATAGGAATTATGTGTCTGTGTACACAGACTGGGATTTACAAAACAAGGCCTCGTGCAGTGGTGTCTGGGGCTTGGGTCGTTATGCGTCAATCAAATGAGGCAAGATGATGGACAGGGCTTCGGTGTCCACTCCAGACATGGTATTCTGCTGGTTTGGACCGGTTCAGGAAAACCCTTAGCGGCAATGCCTCCTGCCACATGAATCCCAGTGACCGGTTGGGTTTCACAGAGTCAGCCTTCTCCAGGTCTCGTCAACTAGACAATATCGTTTGGCGGGACCTAGGGGTAGAGCCTTCTCTGTGGTGGTCCCGGCCCTCTGGAACCAGGTCCCCTAAGAGATTCATACTGCCCCCACCCTCCTCGCCTCCCATAATCAGCTTGGTGCATGTGTGAAAGGCGTGCGTATGAATAAAGTACATGTGGGAGAGGCTATTTTTGGCTATGAACAGTATCACAAGCCTTCCCTTAGCACTTTAAACCCCTAAATTACAATTTCCCATCCCCTTAACAACCATTTAAATTATTACCATCTTTATTTATTAAAGTTTATTTAAAAAATCTTTATTAAAGGCAGTTTGGCGATGACATATGATGTCATCGAGTGGGAAAAACCGTGGTCTAGGGGAAAAAACTGCGAAGTATTTTTTTAATTAATATTTTTGAAAAACCGTGGTATAAACTTTTCACGAACCAACCCACACTCAGTAAAAGACCTTGGAATACTAATATCGAATGACCTAAGTGCTAAAGCCCACTGCAACAATATCGCCAAAAAAAGCTTCTAGAGTTGTTAACCTGATCCTACGCAGCTTCTGCTCCGGCAATCTCACACTACTCACAAGACCCTACAAAACTTTTGCCAGACCCATCCTAGACTACTGCTCATCTGTCTGGAACCCATACCACATCTCAGACATCAACACCCTTGAAAACGTCCAAAGATATTTCACCAGAAGAGCCCTTCACTCCTGCACTCGAAACAGAATATTCTACGAAAATAGACTAACAATCCTGGGCCTAGAAAGCCTAGAACTACGGCGCCTAAAACACGATTTGAGTATTGCCCACAAGATCATATGCTACAACGTCCTACCGGTCAATGACTACTTCAGCTTCAACTGCAACAACACAAGAGCACGCAACAGATTCAAACTTAATAAGAACCACTCCAAACTTGACTGTAAAAAATATGACTTTAACAATTGAGTTGTCGAAGCGTGGAACTCATTACTGGACTCAGTAGTGTCAACCCCTAACCCCCAACATTTCTCCCTTAGACTCTCCACGATTGACCTCTCCAGATTCCTAAGAGGTCAGTAAGGGGCGTACATAAGTGCACTAGTGTGCCTTTAGTCCCCTGTCCAATTGTCTTTCTTTTCTCTCACATTTCATATATATTCTCTTCCTTTCATATATCCTCTCCTCTAAGTTCACTTTTACCCTTATATATATTACTACATGTCTATTTGTCTTCCTATGTATTTGTGTATTGGACAAATGAATAAATGAAAATGAAATGAATTCGAACCTGCAAAAATCGAGGGAACACTGTATATTTGGGTTTAGCTGCCCGAAATGAAGATAAATCCATCCATGTTCCTACTAATGCGGGAAGAATGGTTCTAGCCGGCAGGAGAACAAAATATCCCGCTGCTATTTAATCAGACCTTGTTTATTTTGCCTTCCTCTATTTTAGGTGCTCCTAAATGACCCGCTCTACATTGGCCTCAAACACAAGCGAGTTCGTGGGAAACAGTACGATGACTTGCTGGATGAGTTTATGCAAGCGGTGGCTAAAAAGTGAGTAAGGCTTCTTCGCTCAGTCGGATGCTTTAGGGAGAGATTGACACATGTAAACAAGCCAGCGTTCCACTTGCCGATTTGAAGCAGAGACAAAACTGTAGGCACAGATGCCCCCGTGGGTGGTCTGGGAATGACCCCTTTGGATGTAGGCCCTCTTAAGTCTTGTTTATTTATGTGGTAGAGCAGGAACAATTTCCTATTTGTGGGGCAGGATATCCGGATGTGAAAAATATTATCTCCCATGGATTTCTGAGGTTAAAGCCAGGCCCAGAGATTACTACTTTTTGTTAAAGTAATTGCTCACAGTTAAGGTGTATGGGAATGATTTTGGGGAAGACTTACAAGCAAGACAACCACCATGTAACAGTTTGGAAAAATAATGTGGGGTTCCCATTGAAGCTGTGGTTTCCTCCCATGAGATTCCTAAAGAGGCCCCACGGAGGCTTCTCCCCGCCTTTTCTGGCCCTGTTTCCTCCCATGAGATTCCTAGAGAGGCCCCTGGAGGCTTCTCCCCACCTTTTTTGGCCTTGTCTCTTCCCAGTAGATTCCTAGAAAGGCCCCACGGAGGCTTCTCTCTGCCTTTTCCGGCCCTATTTCCTCCCATGAGATTCCAAGAGAAGCCCCACGGAGGCTTCTCCCAACTTTTCCGGCCCTGTTTCCTCCCAGGAGATTCCTAGAAAGGCCCCACGGAGGCTTCTCCCCGCCTTTTCCGGCCCTATTTCCTCCCATGACATTCCTAGAGAGGCCCCACGGAGGCTTCTCCCCGCCTTTTCCGGCCCTGTTTCCTCCCAGGAGATTCCTAGAGAGGCCACACAGAGGCTTCTCCCTCCCATTGAAGCTGTGGTTACACAAGAATAAAGTCTCCGCAGCCTGCACTGGGTACTGATCAGTTTCCGGTCACAATTCAAAGTGTTAGTAATGACCTATAAAGCCCTACGTGGCATCAGACCAGAATACCTTCAGGACCGTCTTCTGCCGCATGAATCCCAGCGACCGATAAGGTCCCACAGAGTTGGCCTTCTCCGGGTCCCGTCAACTAAACAATGTTGTCTGGCGGGACCCAGGGGAAGAGCCTTCTTTGTGGCAGCCCCGGCCCTCTGGAATCAACTCCCCCCGGAGATTAGAACTGCCCCCACCCTCCTTGCCTTTCGTAAGTTACTAAAGACCCACCTATGTCGCCAGGCATGGGGGAACTGAGATATTCCCCAGGCTTACTCATGGTATGATTGTGTTGTGTTGTATTCCAATGTTGGCATGTTTGTGTGTATGTCTGCTTTAATAACAGGGTTTTTTTTAAATGTTTTTTAATTATTAGATTTGTCTTGAATTGTTTTATTGTTGTTGTGAGCCGCCCCGAGTCTACGGAGGGGGGCGGCATACAAATCAAATCAAATCAAATAAATAAATAAATAAATAAATAAATAAATTTGCTACAATGTCACTATTTTGTTGTGAGCCGTCCTGAGTCTGCGGAGAGGGGTGGCATACAAGTCTAATAAATTAAATTAAAAAATTAAATTAAATTAAATTATTAAATTAAATTAAATTAAATTAAATTAAATATAATTAAATTAAATTAAATAATTAAATATAATTAAATTAAATTAAATAATTAAATATAATTAAATTAAATTAAATTAATATTTTTTTAAAAGAGAGAGAAAAAAAATAGAGATAGAGATGGAGATATGATTAACCTATGGGCCATATCAACCTACAGGTTCAAACACATATTAGAATAGAATAGAATAATTTATTCTTTATTTATGAGCCTTGGTGGCGCAGTGGTTAGAGTGCAGTGCTGCAAGCTGCTTCTGCTGTCTGCTGGCTGTAGTTCACCAGTTAAAATGTCACCAAGCTCAATGTTGACTCAGCCTTCCATCCTTCTGAGGTGGGTAAAATGAGGACCCAGATTGTTGGGGGCAAGAGGGTGATTCTGTAAACTGCTTAGAGAGGTTCTCTAAAGCACTGTGAAGCAATATATGTCTAAGATTTTTAGTGCTCTTTAAGATTGGTTGTTTTCAATGAGAAATTTCTTTGCCAAACTTGGTAATGTCATTAGTCTAGTAGCACTGATGATGCTACCTGGTTTGGTAAAGAATATAATAATAGGACGGGGTGGGATGGGATGAATGGAGTGGAGTGGAATGGAATAGAATAGAACAGAATAGAATAGAATAGAATAGAATTCTTTACTGTCCAAGTGTGATTGGACACACAAGGAATTTGTCTTTGGTGCATATGCTCTCAGTGTCCATGAAAGAAAAGATACATTTGTCAAGAATCATGAGGTACAACACTTAACGATAGTCATAGGGGTCAAATAATCAATCAGAAAACAATCAATATTATTTATTTCTTCGCTATTTAATACTTTATTTTTCTACCAAAAAACTCCATCTAAATCAATGTTTCGCAACAACTACTCTATAAACTGGTTGAACTTCAACTCCCCGAATTGTAGGAGTTGGAATCCACCGATCTGCAATTTGCTGAAGTTGAAGAACACTGATTTAAACTCACCAAAAATGATTACAAATAACCGAGCCAGATTATAATGAAAAACATTAAATGTCAACATTTAAAATATAATTGAATAAAAAGATGAGAGAATTAGAAATGAAATAGGGATTTCGTGAAGCAACACATCAATGGAAACTTAATAAATTAATTGAAATGGTACTTAGCAGCAAATCAGCAAGGAAGACTCTTAGCAAATAAAAAATGCCTTTGACTGCCAAAACAAGATAGAAAGATTGGTCTCTCTGAGCAGGAAGCTGATCCGGGAACCACCCAATTTTTGCCAAATGTGCCTCCAGGAATAAAAAATAGACTTGCCTTCCCTGAGAAATTTCATCAAAAGTTGGTTTATTTGGGATCATATCCTTCAAAAGGCTTCATCCCACGTCATAGAAGGAATTTATATGTCCTCAACTTCGTTTCCGCCCACGATATTCCTTGGCTGATGGGGGAGAAGTGCTCAAGTTATAAAAGTCTCTTTCATGTCAAGTTCAGTTCTACAACTCTCCAATCTTCGTGGACAGCTATGAGTGTCACCCAGAAAGTAATGCACCACATTTTTTTCTTCAACAATTATTTACTGAACACAATGAAACTTACATACTGTGCATAAAAACATAGAAACATGGAAGTCTGATGGCAGAAAAAGACCTCATGGTCCATCTAGTCTGCCCTTTTACTATTTTCTGTATTTTATCTTAGGATGGATATATGTTTATCCCAGGCATGTTTAAATTCAATTACTGTGGATTTATCTACCATGTCTGCTGGAAGTTTGTTCCAAGGATCTCCTACTCTTTCAGTAAAATAATATTTTCTCATGTTGCTTTTGATCTTTTCCCCAACTAACTTCAGATTGTGTCCCCTTGTTCTTGTGTTCACTTTCCTATTAAAAACACTTCCCTCCTGGACCTTATTTAACCCTTTAACATATTTAAATGTTTCGATCATGTCCCCCCTTTTCCTTCTGTCCTCCAGACTATACAGATTGAGTTCATGAAGTCTTTCCTGATACGTTTTAGGCTTAAGACCTTCCACCATTCTTGTAGCCTGTCTTTGGACCCGTTCAATTTTGTCAATATCTTTTTGTAGGTGAGGTCTCCAGAACTGAACACAGTATTCCAAATGTGGTCTCACCAGCGCTCTATATAAAGGGATCACAATCTCCCTCTTCCTGCTTGTTATTGTTAATGGCAAGTATTCTGAGCAGAGACAGTTTACAAGCGGTGTGCCACAAGGGTCTGTTCTTGGTCCTATTCTTTTTAATAGGTTTGTGAGTGACATAGAGAAAGGTTTGGTAGGGTAGGTTTGCCTATTTGCCGATGACTCTAAAGTGTGCAATAGGGTTGATATTCCTGGAGGCGTCTGTAATATGGTAAATGATTTAGCTTTACTAGATAAATGGTCAAAGCAATGGAAACTACAGTTTAATGTTTCCAAATGTAAAATAATGCACTTGGGGAAAAGGAATCCTCAATATGAGTATTGTATTGGCAGTTCTGTGTTAGCAAAAACTTCAGAAGAGTAGGATTTAGGGGTATTGATTTCTGACAGTCTCAAAATGGGTTAACAGTGCAGTCAGGCGGTAAGAAAAGCAAGTAGGATGCTTGGCTGCATAGCTAGAGGTATAACAAGCAGGAAGAGGGAGATTATGATCCCGCTATATAGAGTGCTGGTGAGACCACATTTGGAATACTGTGTTCAGTTCTGGTGACCTCACCTACAAAAAGATATTGACAAAATTGAACGGGTCCAAAGACGGTCTAAAAGAATGGTGGAAGGTCTTAAGCATAAAACATATCAGGAAAGACTTCATGAACTCAATCTGTATAGTCTGGAGGACAGAAGTAAAAGGGGGGACATGATCGAAACATTTAAATATGTTAAAGGGTTAAATAAGGTCCAGGAGGGAAGTGTTTTTAATAGGAAAGTGAACACAAGAACAAGGGGACACAATCTGAAGTTAGTTGGGGGAAAGATCAAAAGCAACATGAGAAAATATTATTTGACTGAAAGAGGAGTAGATCCTTGGAACAAACTTCCAGCAGACGTGGTTGATAAACCCACAGTAACTGAATTTAAACATGCCTGGGATAAACATATATCCATCCTAAGATAAAATACAGAAAATAGTATAAGGGCAGAATCGATAGGCCATGAGGTCTTTTTCTGCTGTCAGTCTTCTATGTTTCTATGTTAATTAGCCTGGAGATGCGCTTCAAGGATTGGCACCATTTTCTCTGGTTGACTGCCAGTGTTTGATAGGTGATGATGGGACAAATGGCAGGGCCAGACAGAGGACTTGGGGTTATGTACCTAAAGCCAGATTCAACCGTCATGATAAAAGCCCAAGATAAATAGATATGTCAGGAAGAGTATCCCAGGCCAACATTTATCGCTCTGTTTTGGAAACGTACTTCCTACAAAAGGTATTTGTTGATGTCCATTTTGATGGAGTTTGAGAATACATTGCAGATCGTTAACCGTGAATGATGTCTTTTGGCTGCCTCTGCTTTGGGCAATCTTGGGAACTGGAAGTCAAAGGGGTGATGTAGGTGACCTTAGAATACTGTCAAGGGAACAATATACAGTGACTCTTAGTTCCTGTCTGAGGCACAAAGCCATCTGGGTGACCTTGGGCTATTCAGCCGTAAGAAGCAAGCAATGGCACATCACCTCTGAAAAAGTTTGCCAAGGAAAACAAAACAAAATATCTGTCCAGGGGACACCGGAAATGAGAGTGTCCAGAAATATTTCACAAAAAGAGTCCTTCACTCCTCTTCCTGCAACAAAATACAGTGATACCTCGTCTTATGAACTTAATTGGTTCCGGGATGAGGTTTGTAAGCTGAAAAGTTTGTAAGACGAAATAATGTTTCCCATAGGAATCAATGGAAAAGCGATTAATGCGTGCAAGCCCAAAACTCACCCCTTTTGCCAGCCGAAGCACCCGTTTTTACGCTGCTGGGATTCCGCTGAGGCTCCCCTCCATGGGAAACCCCACCTCCGGACTTCTGTGTTTTTGTGATGCTGCAGGGGAATGCCAGCAGGGGAATCCCAGCAGCAGAAAAATGGTTGCTTCGCTGGCAACGGAAGTCTGGAAGTGGGGTTTCCAGCGAGGGGAGCCTCAGTGAAATTGCAGCATCGCAAAAACACGGAAGTCCTCGAAACCCCACCTCTGGACTTCCATGTTTTTGTGATGCTGAGATTTTGTTGAGGCTCCCCTCGCTTGGAAACCCCACCTCCGGACTTCCGTTGCCAGTGAAGCACCCGTTTTTGCGCTGCTGGGATTCCCCTGCAGCATTGCAAAAACCTGGAAGTCCGGAGGTGGTGTTTCCCATGGAGGGGAGCCTCAGGAGAATCCCAGCAGCGCAAAAACTGGCGCTTCGCTGGCAACAGACGTCCGGAGGCAGGGCATCCCGGTGGCGACGGCTTGGGTTTGTAAGGTGAAAATAGTTTGGAAGAAGAGGCAAAAAAATCTTAAACCCTGGGTATGTATATAGAAAAGTTTGTATGACAGGGGTTTGTAAGACAAGGTACCTTACTCCACCAGAATTTCTGAAATTAGACAATTTACAACTATGTTCGCCTCCGAACTGATCTAACCATAGTTCACAAAATCATATACCAAAATGTCCTTCCTGTTAGTGACTACTTCACCTTCAACCACAGCAACACGCGAGCACGTAACAGATTCAAACTAAATTTAAACCTCTCCAAACTAGACTGCAGAAAATACGACTTCAGCAATAGAGTGGTCAACGCCTGGAATTCATTACCTGACTTCACTACCAACCCCAAAATCTTCAACCTTAGATTGTCTACAATTGACCTCTCCCCGTTTCTAAGAGGTTTGCAAGGGGCGTGCATAAGCGCACTCCTCTGCTTAGCGTCCCTGTCCTTCGAGTCTTCGGAGAAGGGCGGCATACAAATCTAAATAATAATAATAATAATAATAATAATAATAATAATAATATCCTATTGTCAAAGTTCAGGATGGAGGTGTTTTTAATAGGAACGTGAACACAAGAACAAGGGGGCACAATCTGAGGTTAGTTGGGGGAAAGATCAGAAGCAACGTAAGAAAATATTATTTTACCGAAAGAGTAGTAAATGCTTGGAACAAACTTCCAGCATACACGGTTGGTAACTGAATTTAAACATGCCTGGGATAAACATATATCCATCCTAAGATAAAATACAAAAAATAGTATAAGGGCAGACTAGATGGACCATGAGGTCTTTTTCTGTCGTCAATCTTCTATGTTTCTGTTTCTATATCTTTTTTAAATCATTACTGTACTTTCTATGTTAAACTACTATCCTATACTTAATTGACAGAAAGAAAGAAGGAAGGAAGGAAGGAAGGAAGAAAGAAAGAAAGAAAGAAAGAAAGAAAGAAAGAAAGAAAGAAAGAAAGAAAGAAGGCTTTTAAGGAGGGAGAGAGGAAGGAAGGAAAGAAAGAAAGAAAAAAGGCTTTTTAGGAGGGAGAGAGGAAGGAAGGAAGGAAGGAAGGAAGGAAGGAAGGAAGGAAGGAAGGAAGGAAGGAAGGAAGGAAGGGGGTTTGTGCATTCATGAAACAAAGAAAAAAATAGATCTAAGGATGTTATAGATCAGAGGTGGGTTCCTACTAGTTCGGACCAGTTCTATAGTCAGTTCTGTAGGTGGTGCCACAGGCGCCGCCATCTTGTTTTTAGTACATCTTTTTTTAGTACTGCACATGTGCACGCAAAGGACACCCGCATCCTTGAATGAACCAGCAGTAGCAGAAACCAGAACCCTTGTGTTATAGATATGGATGAGGGTTGTCTAATTGTTTGGAAATGATGAAACCCAGAGAGCAGGAGAGGTAGAAGAAGAGAGAGGGAGAAAGAGAGTGTGGGAAAGGAAGAGGGAGGGAGGGAAGAAGGAAGGAAGGAAAAACAGAAAGGAAGGAAGGAGAGAGAGAGAAAGGAAAAACAGAGAAAGGAAGGAAGGAGAGAGAGAGAAAGGAAAAACAAAGGAAGGAAGGAGAGAGAGAGGAAGGAAGGAAGGAGAGAGAGAGAAAGGAAAAATAGAGAAAGGAAGGAAGGAGAGAGAGGAAGGAAGGAAGGAGAGAGAGAGAAAGGAAAAATAGAGAAAGGAAGGAAGGAGAGAGAGAGAAAGGAAAAACAGAGAAAGGAAGGAAGGAAAGAAGGAAGGAAGGAGAGAGAAAGGAAAAACAGAGGAAGAAAGAAAGAAGAAAGAAGGAAGGAAAGAAAGAAGGAAAAAAGAAAAGAAAGAATACATTTTTAAAAATTTAATAGCTGCACTCTGCTGTCACAGTGGTTTTGTTCTTGAAGCTTTTCTTTCTCTGGAAATCTTCAAGAGGGTCCTTGCCCTGGGTTGGGGGTTGCATTAGATAACCTCGATTACTTTCAATTCCGTTATTCTGATTCTTAAAGCGAAACTCAGCCCCAGCTGCTTAGCACACTTTCCGCTCCATCTAGCAAAAGTTAGCCCAGAAATAATGGAGTGAGACTTAATTAAAAGATTAATTTAAATCCCCTTGATCTCAAGAGAACAAAGGCCTGGATTCTTTGTGAGATAATGAAGCCACACAAGAGTTACAAGTAGAAACTTGCAGAGGACGCTGTCTCTCTTATGGAAGAATTCCAGTTGGTTGTTTTGTTTTTTGTTTTGTTTTTTAAAAATAATCTATTTGCCCATCACTTTGATAGGCACAATCTGTTGTTGTTGTTTTAAAAAATGTTGAGTTCGGATGAGAAAATGCATGGAAATTAAGAGTTTCATTAATCAGTAGACCAGCGCAACACGGTGGACCTCATATACTTAGACTTCAGCAAAGCTTTCGACAAGGTCGACCACTATCTCCTAATCAACAAATTAGAAAAATGCAGAGTAGACTATACAACACATGCAGATGGATCAATAGCTGGCTGACCAACTGCACCCAACGAGTTGTCCTCAGCGGTTCCAAATCCACATGGAAGAATGTAGGCAGTGGGGTACCACAGGGTTCAGTCCTGGGCCCTGTGCTCTTCAACATTTTCATCAACGACTTTGACGAGGGAATAGAAGGGCAACTGATCAAATTCGCAGACGACACCAAGCTGGCGGGGGTAGCCAACACCCTAGAAGACAGGCTCAAATTACAGAAAGACCTAGACAGACTAACACAATGGGCCCATACCAACAAAATGATGTTTAACATCGACAAGAGCAAAGTCCTTCACCTAGGCAGAAAAAACCCTGGACACACATACAACCTGGGAGAAACTGAAAGACTGTAGTTCCTCTGGTGGCCGGAAGCTGCAGTAGCAGGAGTATACTGTTGTACCATATAAGTGCCGTCGTTCGTGTGTGTGGGTGCCGTACTGACAGGTACCGTACCGTAATCAGTGTACCGTACGGTACACTTTCTTTGGGGGTGTCAGCTTTTCTGCCTGTGAATTTGTCTTATTTGAGAAATATAAGGCACCCCCCGAAAATAAGACGTAGCACAACTTTTGGAGCAAAAATTAATATAAGACAGTGTCTTATTTTCGGGGAAACACGGTAGTAAAAATTTTGGTAGCCCTTCACTGATTTTACCCCACTTTACGACTTCTTTCCATGGTTGTTAAGTGAATCCCTGCAGGTATTCAGTTAGTAAACTGATTGTTAAGTCAATCTGGCTCCCCCATTGACTTTGCTTGTTAGAAGGCTGCAAAAGGGGGAATCACACAAGCCAGGGATACTCCATCATAACTAGGATCCAGTTGCCAAACATCCAAATTGTGATCACATGACCTTGCAAGAGCTGTAGGTGTGGGAAAACCGCCTTCTACCGCACAAATCCCAGCGGCCAATAAGGTCCCACAGAGTTGGCCTTCTCCGGGTCCCATCGACCAAACAATATCGTTTGGCAGGCCCCAGGGGAAGAGCCTTCTCTGTGGCGGCCCCGACCCTCTGGAATCAACTCCCCCCGGAGATTAGAAGGGCCCCCACCTTCCTTGTCTTTCACAAGTTACTCAAGACCCACCTATATCGCAAGGCTTGGGGGAACTAAGACATCTTCTCCAGGCTTTTTATATTTCATGTTTGCTGTGTATGTGCTGTATGGTTTTTAATTATTGGGGTTTTTATATCTTTTTATTATTAGATTTGTCCCATTGTTATACTGTTTTTATTACTGTTGTGAGCCGCCCCGAGTCTTCGGAGAGGGGTGGCATACAAATCTAATAAATAATAATAATAATTTTTTAAAAACCAGTCATAAGTCACTTTTTAGTTCCATAGTAGCTTTGAACGGTCACTAAATGAGTTGCTGTCTGTTGAGGACTGCCTCTGTATTACTGATTCCTGATTGTACTTATTTGGAAATAATAAAGGTGCATATTTTTTCTTGCATAGTCTTTGCCAGCCGATTCGGGTTTTGCAAACAGAAGTGGGGAAAATGACTCTGTATTTCATGGCTTTCTGCCACAATTTCTACCCAAATTTAGAGCAGGCAAAACGGACCATCCGATCCACTTTAGCAGTTTATTTACGCTCGCTTGCTGGCATGTTATTATGCATGATGAAATTAGTTTACTGCAGTATCTCTGTGTATTTATAAGGGAAAGACAGAGACAATTTTAGCATGTATATTTTTTCCAGATGCGGTGCCCTGTTTTATATAAAATGCTCATTTTAATCCTTAATAAAACTTTATTTTGGTCCTGTCTGGACTTTTTTTAGGAGTATATGTATGTCGTTACAATATTTATACACTCGCCAGATTTATGCCTTGCCTTTCTCCAGCCCTTCTGGGTGGCAAATGGAGAATTTCCACCCCTGTGCAACTAAGTCAAGCTGCAAAGAATGACTGGACCAAAAAGTAACATGACTGCGGTCAAAAATCCTGGCCTATCCCCTTAAACCAGTGGTGGCGAACCTATGGCATGTGTGCCACAAGCAGGCGTGGGCAGCAGGCAGGATGGAGTGGAACACAGTTCCACCAGCGGAAATGAAGATGCGTGCGCAGGTCCAGCTGATTGGCGGTTTTCACTTTCTTTCTTTCTTTCTTTCTTTCTTTTATTTATTTATTGGATTTGTATGCCGCCCCTCTCCGTAGACTCGGGGCGGCTAACAACAATGATAAAAACAGCATGTAACAATCCAATCCAATACTAAAATAACTAAAAAAAACCTTATTATAAAAACCGAACATACATACAGATATACCATGCGTAAATTGTAAAGGCCTAGGGGGAAAGAATATCTCAGCTCCCCCATGCCTGATGGCAGAGGTGGGTTTTAAGAAGTTTACGAAAGGCGAGGAGGGTGGGGGCAATTCTAATCTCTGGGGGGAGTTGGTTCCAAAGGGCTGGGGCCGCCACAGAGAAGGCTCTTCCCCTGGGTCCCGCCAAACGACATTGTTTAGTTGACGGGACCCGGAGACCTAACTGGTCACTGGGATTCCTGCAGCAGAAGGCGGTCCCTGAGATAATCTGGTCCGGTCTAGGATTAATGGTCTTAGCTCGGTTCTCCTTTTCCCCCCTGCTGCTGCATCTGTGCTCCTTGGTTTTTTCCTCTTTCCTCCTTCCTGGCCTCGGACGAGCTTCCCTCTCTCCTGCCCGGCTCCCCTCCAGCCTCACGCAACCACCTCCCGCCTGAGATGCAAGCAGAAGGCGTGGGTGGAAGCGGTACTGGCAGCATTTATGCTTCTGGCAGCACCTGGATGCGCGGAAGCAAAAAATAGGCAAAAATAGCCAAAATCTCGCTCTCTCACGTGCGTCGTCACATGAGATTTGGTTTGCTGCGCATGCGCAGAAGCCAAATCTCACATGGGGCGCATCAGGAGCGCTCAGCTCTGCACTCATCCAATATTTTCCTACCGACTGCTGCCCACTCCATTTTTCTAGTCAGCTACATCCAGAAAATAGGAGCGGTAAGAATTACAACCTCCTGACAGGAATTTTGATGCTTCCTTGTCAGAATTTTTTTAAAAAACAAATGCCTTGTGTGGCAAGGATTGTAAGCTCTTTAACAGCAGATGCTGGTCTGAAAAACAGGTGAGATGGAAAGATTTTACCTCAGAGAAGTAAATCTTTTCTTCTTTTCTCTTTTTTTTAAATCAAGGAGAGAAGTAGGGACTGAGTTACTTGTCTGAATGTTTAGCAAGAGGCCTCAAAAGGCAGCTGCCTTTGTCTTCTTGCTGACAGACACATTTTAGCAGAGGGGGGAAAATTCCCTGACAAATAGCAACAAGAAAAAAAAAATACACCTGGGAGATGCTAACAAAAACCAGGGGCCTTTTTAAGACAGTGATGAATGGAGCTTTCAATAGCTTGTGTAGAAATAAAGCTTGATTTTCCTGGTGTCGGTTTCCGATTGGAAACCCTCCGTGTTATCCTGGCCTTGTTCACGTCAGGTTTCAGTAAGAGTCGGAGGTGCTGAATGGAAGATTATTTCTTTTTTCCATACCAAAGTTTTATTGCTTAGCTTGAGACCCAAAGGCAGTATATTCTCTTTTCATGAGATGTCCCCTTGGTCACTTATTCAGAAGGGGTCCATTCATCACGTTTTTCTTTGAACGTCAGTCTCTCCGCACATCGGCGCCGTCTCTCGGATTATTCGCTTTATATACTCAAAGCGCTGATTGTTTAACCATGTGCGTTTAGAGAAACATTATTTATTTATTTATTTATTTTATTTTATTTATTTATTTTATTTCTTTTATTTCTTTTATTTATTTTATTTATTTTATTTCATTTCTTTTATTTCTTTTCTTTCTTTCTTTCTTTCTTTTATTTCTTTTATTTCTTTTATTTCTTTTATTTATTTTATTTAATTAATTTGTTTGTTTGTTTATTTATTTATTTATATGCTGCCCCTCTCCAAAGACTCGGGGCGGCTAACAGCAGTGTACAATAGTAATCCAATACTAAAAACGAATTAAAAACCCCTTAATATAAAAATACGAAACATACATACAGACATACGATGCATAAAATTGTAAAGGCCTAGGGGGAAAGAGTATCTCAATTCCCCCATGCCTGGCGGCAGAGGTGGGTTTTAAGTAGCTTAAGAAAGGCAAGGAGGGTGGGGGCAATTCTAATCTCTGGGGGGAGTTAGTTCCAGAGGGCTGGGGCCGCCACAGAGAAGGCTCTTCCCCTGGGTCCCGCCAAGCGGCATTGTTTAGTTGACGGGACCCGGAGAAGGCCAACTCTTATTGGTCGCTGGGATTCATGCGGCAGAAGACAGTCCTGAAGGTATTCTGGTCTGATGCCATGTAGGGCTTTATAGGTCATTACCAACACTTTGAATTGTGATCGGAAACTGATCGGCAGCCAGTGCAGGCCGCGGAGACTTTATTCTTGTGTAACCACAGCTTCAATGGGTGGGACCTGACTGGTCGCTGGGATTCGTGCCGCAGAAGGCGGTTCCTGAGGTAATCTGGTCCGGTGCCATGAAGGGCTTTATAGGTCATAACCATGAGTGGGTCTTTCAAAGAATCCTCCAAGGGTCCGCCACACAAAAATCGAGAGTTTGTGTGTGCTGGGTTCACGCAAGCAGCTAAGGCAAAATCTCATCAGATGCCTATACAATTAGCACAGGGATACACACACCCAGTAGTGTGCAGCCAAAAATTTTACGGCCGCACTGTAGGTGTGGCTTATTTTGGGGTGTGGCTTAATAGTCGTGACTGGGTAGGAGAGGCTTGCTGGCCATGTGACCAGGTGGGAGTGGCTTGAACGATCATCATCGTTCAAGTGAACTGTTAAGTCCTCGAATTACAACCTTACCAGTGTTGCTCACTGGGGTGACAATTTGCTTCGCGTTTCCTGCGCTCTCCTTCCTGGGTCACACACAAACACATCCCGCATCAGGCTAGGTAGCTAGGTGAATAGGTGCTGCCAGAAACATAAATGCTGCCAGCGCCGCTTCCACCCACACTTTCTGCTTACACCTCATTCTATCAATCCTAGGCCTAGAAAGCTTAGAACTACGTCGCCTAAAACACGATCTAAGTATTGCCCACAAGATCATATGCTGCAACGTTCTACCTGTCAATGACTATTTCAGCTTCAATCGCAACAACACAAGAGCACAAAACAGATTCAAACTTAATATTAACCGCTCCAAACTTGACTGTAAAAAATATGACTTCAGCAACCGAGTTGTCGAAGCGTGGAACTCATTACCTGACTCAGTAGTGTCAACCCCTAACCCCCAACATTTTTCCCTTAGACTATCCAACGATTGACCTCTCCCGGTTCCTTAGAGGTCAGTAAGGGGCGTGCATAAGTGCACCAGTGTGCCTTCCGTCCCCTGTCCAATTGTCTCTCCTTATCTCATTTATCTTTTCTTCCTTTCAAATATGTTCACCTATACTTTTATATCTTTTCTTCTATTCTTTTCTTTACTTATATTATTACATATCTTTCTCTTCAATGTGTATTATGTACTGGACAAAATAAATAAAATAAAAAAATAGAAGGTGGCCGCATGACGCTGGAGGAGAGCCAGGCAGGAGAACTTGTCCGAGGCCAGGAAGGAGGAAAGAGGAAAAAAGCAAGGAGCACAGACACAGCAGCAGGGGGGGGGAAGGAGAGCCGAGCCAAGCCCGGTAATCCAGGAAGTGACAGCCGCTGATCAGCTGGAGCTGCGCACGCATCTTCATTTCCACCGGTGGAACTGTGTTCCACCCCGTCCTGCTTGCTACCCACCCCTACACACACCCCTACCATATATACGAGAGTTGCCCAGAAAGTAATGCACCACTTTTTTTTTTCTCAGCCTACAGTAATGGTATGAATGCAAAACTTTAGATATAGGTTATTTGAATTGTCAGGAGTGTGTGTGTAAATTTTGCGTTTCTTCAGACAGAAAGCATAGCTGCAGCAGTGTTTCGAAATGGTGTCTGTAAGTGATGTACATTACATGCAGCGTGTCATCATTGGATTTCTCATTGGGGAGAAAGAAACTGTTGGGAACATTCACAAATGTTTGTGTACAGTTTATGGAGAATCTGCAGTCGACAGAAATACGACTAGATGGACCATGAGGTCCTTTTCTGCCGTCAATCTTCTATGTTTCCATGTTATCATTCTTGATTACTCTTCCTTTTTCACTCTGCAGGTACGGGATGAACTGTCTCATTCAATTTGAAGACTTTGCCAATGCCAACGCATTCCGACTTCTCAACAAATATCGCAGCCGTTACTGCACTTTCAACGATGACATTCAAGGTAAGGCGTTCAAGTGTTCATTGATAAAATGGAAAGTGGCAACCTTGCATGGCGTTTTACTATGAAGTTCCTCTGCAGCTGATTCCTTATCAACGTGTTCTTCTTACCTCTGACCATTTCTGAAGAGCTCTGAGCTTCACCTGGGGGAACTTTCCAAGGCATAAGTAGAGGCACCATGTTGTTTTGGTTGAGTTACATTTTCTGTAATTTGTTCCAGCCCTTACATAAAGTTCCATAGAGATATGCACATGTCAAAAAGGGGGCCGTGAAAATATTTACAGACCCTTCACATCCTGGACATAAACTGTTTCAACTCCTACCCTCAAAGCGTCGCACACCAGAACAATTAGACACAAGAACATTTTTTCCCGAACGACATCACTCTGCTAAACAAATAATGCCCTCAACACTGTCAAACTATTTACTAAGTCTGCACTACTATTACTACTAGTTTTTCTCATCATTCCTATCACCCATTTCCCCCCATTTATGTCTAGGACTGTAACTTGTTGCTTGTATCCTTAAGATTTTTATTAATATTGTTTCCTCATTGCTCATTTGACCACTATGACAATCATTAAGTGTTGTACCTCATGATTCTTGACAAATGTATACAATAATACCTCATCTTACGAACTTAATTGGTTCCCGGAGGAGGTTCATAAGGCGAAAAGTTCGTAAGATGAAACAATGTTTCCCATAGGAAACAATGTAAAATCAATTAATGCGTGCAAGAAAAAAAGCCGCAAAAATGGTGCTCTGCTGGGCGCCGCCGCCCGGCTGTCACCTTTTGAAACTGCCAGGCACTTCTTAGCATTCTCCCGAATGCCAAACCCAGAAGTTCGGCAAAAGTTCGGGTTCTGGAGGCCGCCGAGAAGCCCCGCCACCCGGCTGTCGCCTTTTGAAACAGCCAGGGGGCTTCTCGGCGTTCTCCCGAACGCCGAACCCGGAAGTTCGGCAAAAGTTCGGGTTCGGCGATCAGGTTCAGGAGAATGCTGAGAAGCCCCGCCGCCCGGCTGTCAGCTTTGCAAACGAGCCGCGGAGCTGTCGGCCAGTCAGGAGGCTCAAACAGAGGTGGGGAATCCCAATAGGGAATTCCATGGGCGGAGCTTTGACGTCACGGAGACGTCCTTCCTGGCCGGCCGAAACGTGTTTCAAAAGGTGACAGCCGGGCGGTGGGGCTTCTTGGCGGCCTCCCGAACACTGAACCCGGAAGTTCGGCAAAAGTTCGGGTTTGGCGTTCGGGTTCGGGAGGACGCCGAGAAGCCCCCCGGCAGTTTCAAAAGGCGACAGCCGGGCCGCAGGGCTTCTCGGTAGCCACCCAAACCTGAACTTCTGCTGAACGTCTGGGTTCAGCCTTCGGGCGGCGGGTTCGTAAGGCGGAAAAAGTTTGTAAGAAGAGGCAAAAAATTTCCAAACCCAGGGTTCGTATCTCGGAAAGTTTGTATGACGAGGGGTTCGTATCACGAGGTACTACTGTATTTTCTTTTATGTTCACTGAGAGCATATGGACCAAAGACAAATTCCTTGCGTGTCCAATCCCACTTGGCCAATAAAGAATTCTATCTATATATTATATATCTGGAGACATTCCTTACAACTAGGGGTGGGCTTCAAAAAGTTTAGCATCTTCCCTTTTGCTGGGTGGGTGTGGCCATGGTGGGTGAAGTATAGCCAGGGGTTGAATTCTGGGAGTTGAAGTCCACAAGTCTAATTAGTGAAGGGTTTCAGCAGGGGGTTGGACTAGAAGACCTCCAAGGTCCCTTCCAACTCTTTTATTCTATTCTATTCTAATTCATGGGTGTGCAACCTGGGCTGCATGGTGTGGAGAGGAATTGTCTTATATGGTTACATATAAAATATATAATATGGCTAATGTACATAAATCACATAATAATGTTAAAAGCTTGCCGTCTTGTGTGACCACATTACTACTCATGGATTGGACATGCCCATTTCAATGAACTAAGTTAAATAAACATAAATATTTGGCAATGAATGTAAAGCCACCAACTGTAAAAGTGGATTCTTATGTTTACTTAACATCATTAATTAATAAAAGCTTAACCTCTTTTTTTTTTTTTTTTGAGTTGGCAAATTACACTGAGCAGGAAAGATTGATTTCTAGTTGTTTTGCAGAATGACCTTTTGGTATTAAATGAACATTAAAATAGCCAATTGCTTACTTAAAAACATCTGTGGGCTCTTAAAAAGTCTTCTCCTTTGTGATTAGCAGAGCCTAATTTTCATAATAAATCTTTGTTTCTTCACGTCTATATTGTCTGGGATTACATATCCGGAAAACAAGGGAACAATTAATAGAGCTGATGGGGCCTATGAGAAACATTATTTAAGGAAAAAAATATCCTATCAGACATTTATTATTGCAATACTTTCTTGCAACATTTTGGTGGTTTTAAAAATTGGAATATAGAATTATAGGTAGGCCCACCCTATCTCGTGGGAGGACTGTGGAGATTTCTTAAAAAACCACCTAACAGGAAAGGTTGAATCATACCATTCTGTAGCATTATTTCCTTCCCCTCATCTCTTTATAAGAATGTTTTTTTTAATTGGTTTTTTAAATGTTACACACACAGACTGCACATCATACGACATAAAACAGTGCCCTGTGAAGGTGCACTAATCACCTAACAACATACATGCCCCACCACCAATTGGAGGGTCTGTACAAAAATATTTAACGTTCTTCTAAGCCTGTATAAGAACGTTTTTTTAAAAAAAAAGTGAAGGTTTTTTTTAAAGTTGTGTGCTTTGTACTGTACAGAGTTCATTCTTCCAAAGCTGATGAAAAATTAATTCCTAGCTCCCTCAAGAGGATAGAGGAGTGTACTGAGCTTTGTTAAATGCGATTACAGTGATACCTCGTCTTACAAATCCCTCGTCATACAAACTTTTTGAGATACAAACCCGGGGTTTAAGATTTTTTTGCCTCTTCTTCCAAACTATTTTACATAGAAACATAGAAGTCTGACGGCAGAAAAAGACCTCATGGTCCATCTAGTCTGCCCTTATACTATTTTCTGTATTTTATCTTAGGATGGATATATGTTTATCCCAGGCATGTTTAAATTCAGTTACTGTGGATTTACCAACCACGTCTGCTGGAAGTTTGTTCCAAGGATCTACTACTCTTTCAGTGAAATAATATTTTCTCATGTTGCTTTTGATCTTTCCCCCAACTAACTTCAGATTGTGTCCCCTTGTTCTTGTGTTCACTTTCCTATTAAAAACACTTCCCTCCTGGACCTTACTTAACCCTTTAACATATTTAAATGTTTCGATCATGTCCCCCCTTTTCCTTCTGTCCTCCAGACTATACAGATTGAGTTCACCTTACAAACCCAAGCTGCCGCCACTGGGATGCCCCGCCTCCGGACTTCTGTTGCCAGGGAAGCACCCATTTTTGCGCTGCTGGGATTCCCCCGAGGCTCCCCTCCATGGGAAACACCACTTCTGGACTTCTATGTTTTTGCGATGCTGCAGGGGAATCCTAGCAGCGCAAAAACGGGTGCTTCCCTGGCAACAGAAGTCCGGAGGTGGGGTTTCCCAGCGAGGGGAGCCTCAGCGAAATCACAGCATCACAAAAACACCGAAGTCCAGAGGTGGGGTTTCGAGGACTTCCGTGTTTTTGCGATGCTGCAATTTCGCTGAGGCTCCCCTCGCTGGGAAACCCCACCTCCGGACTTCCGTTGCCAGCGAAGCACCCGTTTTTGCACTGCTGGGATTCCCCTGCTGGCATTCCCCTGCAGCATCACAAAAACATGGAAGTCCGGAGGTGGGGTTTCCCATGGAGGGGAGCCTCAGGGAAATCCCAGCAGCACAAAAATGGGCGCTTCGGCTGGCAAAAGGGGTGAGTTTTGGGCTTGCACGCATTAATCGCTTTTCCATTGGACCATGACTTGCTGTTTCAGGACTCTGTTTGTTGATTTTTCAAGACTTTGAAACCAAGGCAGAGCAAAGCGTGTGTGTTTCAACTTGTGGAAGAAGGAGGGCTGTGACATTTCTTCACAGCTGCTGGCTAAGTACTTAAGGGCTATTTAAGGGGTTTTTACAGCCTACAAGTTTGTTTTGGGAAGAGTGATCTTTGCCATACAAAAAAGGGTGCTTTGTTTCTTTTGAATGTTGTGATAAAAAACTTTTTTTTTTAATTTTCAAGTGTGTGTGTCTGAATTTTTTACCCTTGAATTTTCGGGAGGCTCATACCATAGAGCCCGGCTGAGCACTTATCACCTCTCGACCTTTAAAAAGCGTTTGGAGACCACAATAACTATGCACCTTCTTCACAGGACACCAGATGTTCATTAAATGTGTTTGCGTGGGTGGGTGTATTTGTGTCTAGTATAAAATTGCAAAACCGGGCTCATTCTAGGAGCCTGCAATCAATTCTCTTTAAATACTGTGTCACCCTTCAGCCTTTGATGTGCGATAATGCAACATAACGAACTCTCGGCTCTGCTGAACACTTCATTATGTTTTCTGGATGGTTAGGTGAGAGAAGGAGGCAAAAAACCCCCAGCTTTTAACAACCTAGCTGAAAAAATGCCATTTGAAATGTGAATTGGAAAACTTTTCCTTTTCATCAAAATTCAGAACAGAGTAGATTTTATTTTCCAAAATTGCAGGGCGAAAAATCGAAAACACCATTGGTGTTAGGCCACCCTCAAAACAGGTCAATTAACTGGTTCTGTGGGGCTGCAATTTTTTTTCCCTTTGGAAATTGCACATCGCAAAAATTGTTTTCAAGCATCAATGTCATAGTTAATGTGAGAGCCTCGGTGGTGCAGTGTTTAAAGTGAAGTACTGCAAACTACTTCTGCTGATCACCGGCTGCCAGCAGTTTGGCAGATCGAATCTCAGTAGGTTCAAGGTTGACTCAGCCTTCCATCCTTCCAAAGTCGGTAAAATGAGGACCCAGATTGTTATGGGTGATATGCTGCCTCTCTGTAAACCGCTTAGACAGAAACATAGAAACATAGAAGACTAACAGCAGAAAAAGACCTCATGGTCCATCTAGTCTGCCCTTATACTATTTCTTGTATTTTATCTTAGGATGGATACGGTATATGTTTATCCCAGGCATGTTTAAATTCAGTTACTGTGGATTTACCAACCACGTCTGCTGGAAGTTTGTTCCAAGCATCTACTACTCTTTCAGTAAAATAATATTTTCTCACATTGCTTCTGATCTTTTACCCAACTAACTTCAGATTGTGTCCCCATAACTTCAGATTGTAATCATAATAATTGGTTATTATGTTTACTTTTTTGCAGGAACTGCCTCTGTTGCTGTAGCCGGAATCTTTGCAGCCTTAAGAATTACAAAGAACAAGCTTTCTGATAATAAGTTTGTCTTCCAAGGAGCTGGAGAGGTAAGATTCTGGTTTGCTTCCAAGCCCCAAAAGTGTATCTTTTCTTTTATGTACGCTGAGAGCATATGCACCAAAGACAAATTCCTTGTGTGTCCAATCACACTTGGCCAATAAATAATTTATTCTATTCTATTCTATTTTATTATATTACAGGTATATTCTATTGTACACAAATGTATATTTTTCTTTTATGTACGCTGAGAGCATAATCGTTATACATAAAAACATATTTACAGTTACATATCTGATTCTTTGGTTACTCCGTTTTGGTTTAATTTACATTTATCCTATTTCTCACTTTCTATCAATCTAATTATAAAGTTTGTTCCACACTTCTTCCTGATTATTCTGTAACTCAAAAGTGATTTTGCTCCATTTTGCGCATTCTAATATTTTTTTAATTACCAAATCCATAGTTGGTACGTTTTATTTTTTCCTATTCTGTGCAAAAATCAATGTATACTGAGAGCATATTCACCAAAGACAAATTCCTTGTGTGTCCAATCACACTTGGCCAATAAGGAATTCTAAATTGAATTCTAAAACCCTGTCAGAACTGAAGAAGCTTCTTGGATGAGAAGCGAAACACATTCAAAAGAAAAAACAAGAAAGTCCAATTGCCTCCTGAAAATTGCCTTTGGGACAAATATGACCTGATCAGCTGGATTATTGAGAATCTCTACAAACTTTTTTTGCTTCTGAGAGTCTGGGTGACCACCTCTCAGCTTTGCAAGATAATCCATGAATTCACCCAAATCTTTTTTTAAGAATTCACCAAATAGTAGCCACCGCCGTTTCTTGTAGCAAGGAGTTCCACAACTGAGTCACATCCGCGAAGAAATTATTTCTTTTTTTGTTTGGAAAACAGAACATACTACTGGTCCTGTTCTTTCGTCGCTCCTGTTATAAGGGAATAATTAATTGGTTATTTTTATTTGTTCTGTCGGGCTCTCTGGTAGAATCCTCCCCAAAATTCACAGGTACAAATTTCAGACACACACACATTTGAAAATTCAAAACAATGTTCTTTATAATGAAAATTCACTTAAACCAAGCCCTCTTTTGGTATAGCAAAGAGCACTGGTCTCCAAACAAACTGGTAATTTGTACAAGTCCCTTATCAGTTCTGAGATACTTAGCTTGCAGCTGTGAGGTAATTCACAGTCCTCGTTCTTTCACAAAGTGAAACACACTTTGCTCTGGTTTAGTTTCAAAGCGGGGAAAAATCAGCACACAAAAAGTCAAAGTAAGTAAAGCAGTCACGAAACACAACGATCAGATAATCCTCCACAATGGCCAAACCCACAGGCTGCTATTTATAGCAGCCTCACTAATGACCACAGCCCCACCCAACCACAGGTGGCCTCATTTTCTTTGATAATAATCTCTCAGTTGTTGCTGCCTATGCATCGCTCTCCGCATGCGTGGCTGTATCATTAACTCTTGTTCTGAATCCAAGGAGGAGCTAGATAATTGATCTCCTTCTGAGCTGTCTGCCACACTCTCCTCCTCCCTGTCACTCATGTCTTCTTGGTCAGTGGAGCCTTCATCAGCAGATTCCACCGGGGGGGGGGGGCAAAACAGGCCTGCAGCATGGGGATGTCTCCCCCACATCCACAGTCCTTGGGGCAGGAGCTGGGCCAGAGCTAACCACAACATTTATTATGGTTTTTCTGTCTTTGCAGGCTGCTTTGGGTATTGCTCACCTCATAGTGATGGCACTAGAGAAAGAAGGAGTCCCCAGAGAAGAAGCTGTGAAGAAAATCTGGATGGTGGACTCGAAAGGACTCATAGTCAAGGTAATTGTCAGGCGTTTAAAACAAATGCCAAAACAATCCCAGGAAGGAGTCAACCTATTCTCCAAAGCACCTTAGGGTAGAACAAGAAGCAGTAGGTGGAAACTAAACAAGAAGAGAAACAACTTTGAAATGAGGAGAAATTTCCTGACAGGTAGAACAATTAATACGTGGAAGAGCTTGCCTCCAGAAGTTGTGAATGCTCCAACACTGGAAGTTTTTAAGATGATGTTGGATAACCATAGGTCTGAAATAGTGTAGGGTTTCCCGCCTGTTCTGCCTCACTGGGCTCAGGCAATGCGTAACAGTCCAAGGAAAAGAAATCAAACACACACATGCTCTGCTAATCAGCAAACTTGTATTAAATAAACAAAAAAGGGTTACTCAAAAATAGTTCTTAGTGTCCGAAAACAATGAGAGTGCAAGGCTTACTTCAGCCGCATACAAAAACACAGGAAAAAGCAAACAAAGACAACCTGGAATGAGCAAAGACGTTTCAGGAGTCCTTTTGAATCTTTGGGGCAAACAGCAAGTCCCAGAGTTTTCACCTCCCACTTGTCTGAAAAAACTGGGTTGAAAACTCCAACGGCACGGAACAGAAACTTCAGAGCAGGAACCACAAAATAACACAGATAAACAGCCACAGTTTGCCTTGGGCCTTTGTTCCCTTTTATCCCTTTAGCCCTCATTAAGGGAACCACACCCAGCCCTCAGTATAAGAACCACACCCAGCCCAGGTGCTACTATGATGACTTGTAATACTCCTTCAATCGATCCCTTCTTTCCATAGCTCTTCGGCTACGTAGATCAATATATTGATCTGCAGAAGAACCCAGGGACGAAAGACTGTCTGAGGGACTGCATGTCAAATCCCCTGGGCTGTTTGCTGAATCCTGCGTCCCAGTGGCCTCGTCCTCCTGGCTGTCTGCCACATCTTCCTGGCTATCAGCCAGGCTTTCGCATTCACTTTGTGCCGCGTCTCTCCCATCTGTGGGAGCAATGGCTGGCCCAGGCCCAAACACAACACTGCCTAAGCAGGGGGTTGGACTCGATGACCTCCAAGGTCTCTTCCAACTCTGCTGTTATTACAAATGATGCTGCAGCTCCTGTAATTGATGATTACACCTGTAATGTCACCTGTGTGCGACAGCATGGCAGTTCCAGTAGTCCAGTTGCTACCACTAGGAGAATTGTGCTTGGTTGCTATATGCTGTAGACATCTGATCTCCATCTGCCCAATCTTTTATTTATTGATTGATTGATGGATGGATGGATTGTATTTATATGCCGTTCACTCCTAAAAGGACTCTGAGCGGCTAACAATCGGAATAAATACAACAACAATAAAAAAAAGTTAAATCCAATAATAAATAAATAAAATGTTTGCCCTTTGCTTTTCTTGTTTTCCAGGGCAGGAGTCACCTGAACCACGAGAAGGAGGTCTTTGCTCATGACCATCCCACCGTGAGGACCCTGGAGGAAGTGGTGCGGACAATAAAACCCACAGCTATTATTGGTAACTTTTCTTGCTTCCTTGCCGAATTTTCTCCGTTGCTTCCACTCTGTTTTCAGGCCTCCGTATCGTAAATGGGATTTTTCAGTTCCAAGCTGCAATTACTGACTAATTATTATTTATGAGATTTTTTTTTTTAATCCCATTTTTATTACTGCAGAAGTAACTCAAAGGGGCAAACATGGCTAATTCTTGTATTTGTATTTGTATTTATTAGATTTGTATGCCGCCCCTCTCCGAAGACTCGGGGCGGCTAACAACAACATAAAAAGACAATGTAAACAAATCTCATATTAAAAATAATCTAAAAAACCCCAATTTAAAGAACCACTCATACACACAAGCATACCATGTATAAATTCTATAAGCCTAGGGGGAAGGGAAAATTTCAATTCCCCCATGCCTGACGACAGAGGTGGGTTTTAAGGAGCTTGCGAAAGGCAAGGAGGGTGGGGGCAACTCTGATATCTGGGGGGAGCTGGTTCCAGAGGGTCGGGGCCGCCACAGAGAAGGCTCTTCCCCTGGGACCCACCAAACGACATTGTTTAGTCGACGGGATCCGGAGAAGGCCAACTCTGTGGGACCTAACCGTGGGACCTAACCTAATCTTACATCTATTATTCCCCACAGTAACAACAACCCTGTGAGGTGGCATGGACTAAGAGAGAGTGAATGGCGCAAAATCACCAAGTCGGCTTTCATGCCTAAGCGGGGACCAGAACTCTAAGTCTCCTGGTGATTGGCCCATAGTCACCCATCCGGCTTTTATGCCTAAGGCGGGACTAGAACTCTCAGTGTCCTGATGATTGGCCCAAAGTCACCCAGTCATCTTTCATGCCTAAGGTGGAACTAGAAGTCACTGTCTCCTGATGATTGGCCCAAAGCCATCCAGCTAGCTTTCATGCCTAAGGCGGGACTAGAACACTCAGTGTCCTAGTAATTGGCCCAAAGTCACCCATACGTCTTTCATGCCTAAGGCGGGACTAGAACTATCAGTCTCCTGGTGATTGGCCCAAAGCCACCCAGCTGTCTTTCATGCCTAAGGCGGGACTAGAACTCTCAGTCTCCTAGTAATTGGCTCAAAGTCACCCCGCTGGCTTTGATAGCTTAGGTAGAATTTGGGGCAGACAAGAGGAGGAATATTCCATATTTCATTTTTTCCTAGAGTTATTTGTAAAAATAATAAAGGCGGCATGCAAATAGATAAAACACTTAAGCGGTTTAAGACATTGCTTCACAATATGTTCTAAAAACATGCTTAGTTGGCTTGTGGTTTTTATGGGTGGTATTTCAATGGCACAAATCCAGGCGGATTGTTTAGCGCAGAGGTCTCCAACCTTGGCAACTTTCTGAGGTGCGGACTTCAATTCCCAGAATTCCTCAGCCAGCCATGCTCAGGGACTCAGCTAGTCCATGCTGCCTGAGGAATTCTGGGAATTGAAGTCCGCACCTCAGAAAGTTGCCAAGGTTGGAGACCTCTGGTTTAGCGAATTGTTCATTTATGTGACTTCAAAAAAAAGGTCAATTCATTTCATTTATTTTTCTTCCTTGTGTTCTCTTTTCTTTTTAAAAAAAATACCTTGCAGGGGTGGCTGCTGTAGCAGGTGCTTTTACTCACCAGATTTTGAAGGATATGGGGACCTTCAACGAGAAGCCCATCGTGTTTGCCCTCAGCAACCCAACGAGCAAAGCCGAGTGCACGGCTGAAGACTGTTATCGTTTGACAGACGTAAGACTCCTCTCACGGAATCTTCCAACTACTGGCAGCCTTCGACGTACGGCCGTAACTAAGTCTACAATTACGGCCATAAGTTGAGATGGTCACGAAGTGGATTATCGTGTGACCGTGCTCAATTTTATGAAGGGGTTTTTTTTTGTACAGCAGGTGTTAAGGAAACGCCACAGGAATTGTTCACATTGGCAGATTTATTTTTCTGATGGAAACCGAAAGTCAATGCGAACTCCCAGCAAAAATAATTTGTTTGTTTGTTTGTTTCTTAATTATTTATTTATTTATTATTTTGTTTTATTATTTTATTTTATTTATTTTATTTTATTTTTTATTTTATTTTATTTATTTTATTTATTTATTTTATTTTTTGATTGATTGATTGATTGATTGATTGATTGATTGATTGATTGATTGATTGATTGGATTTGTATGCCGCCCCTCTCCGGAGACTCGGGGCGGTTAACAGCCGTAACATTTATTTTATTTTATTTTATTTATTTATTTATTTATTATTTTATTTTATTTTTCATATATATTTTATTTTATATTTTATTTTATATTTATTTTATTTTATTTATTTATTTATTATTTTATTTTATTTTTCATATATATTTTATTTTATATTTTATTTTATTTTATTTATTTTTTCATATATATTTTATTTTATATTTTATTTTTATTTTATTTTTATTTATTTATTTTTTATTTTTTATTTTATTTTATTTATTTATTTATTTATTTATTTTTATTTATATGCCGCTCACTTCAAAAGGACTAAAAATCAGAATACAAATACAATAAAAACAGTTAAAATGTAATAATAAAAAACAATAATAACAATAATATAAAAAACATACATACTTACAATCAGCCTAATTCCAGGCCTGCCAGAAAAAAACAGGTCTTAACAGATTTCTGGAAGACCAGTAGGTGGAGATAGTGTGGATCTCTGGAAACAATTGGTTCCAAAGGGTCGGAGCCACCACAGAGAAGGCTCTACCCCGAGGTCCCGCCAGCCGACATAATATATGTCCTGTGACCACAGCAGGGGTGGTTTCTACTTACTTTCCCTGCCGGTTCGGGGTCATGCTGGAAGTCACTCCCAGGTTAAACTAGTCTGCGCATGCACAGGAGGCTTTGCACATGAACAAGTTTGAACTGTAAATAATTCTTGTAAATAGTAAACCCTTTATTGTTATTTAAACCCAATGGTCTGCATTTGATTCCTGAGGGGCTCAGTGCTGGAACATAACAAGAAGAGAAGAGAATAAAAGATAATAAAATAGAATAGAATAGAAAAGTGGAATGGAATGGAATAGAAAATAGAAGAGAAGAAAAGAATAGAAAAGAGAATAGAGAATAGAATAGAAAAGAGAATAGAATAGAACAGAGAATAGAATAGAAACAGAATAAAATAGAATACAGTAGTACCTCTAGATACGAGCTGCTCCACATGCGAGTATTCCAAGTTACGAGCCGAGACACGAGCAAAATTTTTGTTCGACACCCGAGCTCAAATTCGGGATACGAGCCGAGCTTCCACTAGGTGGCGCAAGAATTCCTTGCTTCCAGTTATCTCGACGCGAAAAACAAAGTCTAAAGTCTTTCGTTCGAGATGCGAGTTGATCGACATATGAGCTCGGGTCTGGAACGAATTAAACTCGTATGTTGAGGTACCACTGTACACCTCTTTGATGTCCTGTCAGACGGTGGCAGGACTTCACCATGGATTTCTTTGGATAGGGCCGTGCCATATTTGCCAGCGGGAGCCCATTTCCAAAGGTCACCCTCCCGGACGGACGGACCTTCTATCCGGGCCAAGGGAACAACGCCTACGTATTCCCCGGAGTTGCTCTAGGAATCATCGCTTGCGGAGTCCGTCACATCACCGAGGAAATCTTTCTGACCACCGCAGAGGTTTGTTTTTCTTCCGTTCCACTTAAACTATCATTGTAGCTCCAAGGACGGGAAGGCAGGGGATGTTATGACAGCCATCGATTGTAGAGGTTCATCTCGTTGGACTGCCAAAAATAAAGGCCTCCTTGGTGGTGGCCCCTTATCTATGGTATGTCATTCTACCCCACCCAACCCCCAAGATATGGTTGGTGCCCACCATGTTGTTTTTTGGAAGGGCCCCAAAACCATTGTTTTTTCGGTGGGCTCGAGAAGAGGGAGCTGATCAAGTGATTGATTTGATCGTGTTGTTGCCACAGGGATGGGAGAAGTTATGAGATTTTACGTGTTGTGATTGGCTCTGGCCCAGCTCCTGCCCCAGGGAATGTGGAGGCGGATGCAGGGGAAACTTCAACATGTCACAGGCCTGTTTTATTGCCGACAGAGTCAGTTCAGAGTTCAGTTTCCTCGGAGGAAGAAGAAGGTGGGGGTGACTTGGAAGAGGGGGGCTTGGCACACAGCCCAGGCAGTCAATCTCCATTATCTTCAGTCGATTGGGATGCGGAAGTCTTGGACCCACGCAGGCGCAGAGTTATGCGTAGAAGAGACCAATTGAGAACATATTACAGGAGATAAGAGAGGCCACCTGTGGTTGGGTGGGGCTTCAGTAAATAGTGCTGCTGCTATAAATAGCAGCGCGTGGGTTTGGCCGTTGTGGAAGATTATCTGATTACATTTCTTCAGGCTCGTGTCTTGCTGCTTTCTGGACTTTATTTGTTGATTTTTCACGCCTTTGAAACTAAAGCAGAGCAAAGTGTGTGTGTCTCACTTCCTTGGAAGACGGAGGGCTGTGACATTTCTTCACAGCTGCTAGCTAAGTATTTAAGGACTGATTAAGGGGATTGTATAGACTACCAGGTTGTTTTGGGACAAATGTTCTTTGCAATACAAAAAGGGTGCTTTGTTTTCTTTTGAATTTTGTGATAAAGAACATTGTTTTGAATTTTCAAACGTGTGTGTGTCTGAATTTTGTACCCTTGAATTTTCGGGAGGCTCCTACCAGAGAGCCCGGCAGAACATTACATAGCGGGTGACGCACACTCCCTTTCTTCTCTCCTAGGCAATTGCCCAAGAGGTGACAGAGGAACACCTGGCTGAAGGAAGGCTCTATCCGCCCTTGAGCTCCATTCGAGACGTGTCCTTCAAAATCGCCGTTAAAGTAAGACCTTTTGCGACAGCCTTGGCAACTTTAAGACTCGTGGACCTTCAACTCCCAGACTTCCTCAGGCACGGAAGCTGCCCGAGGAACTCTGGGAGTTGAAGTCCACAAGTCTTGACGTTACCTCACACCTCCCAGCGGCCAATAAAGGCCCACAGATTTGGCCTTCTCCAGGTCCCATCTACCAAAAGACCTGAGGCCGTTAGGTTATAATCTTGATTCAGTCGTGAATGATTGAGAGATATGTATGGTTCATTAAGGGTTATTAACATATTTTTACACTGTCTTATAGAAACATAGAAACATAGAAGACTGACGGCAGAAAAAGACCTCATGGTCCATCTAGTCTGCCCTTATACTATTTCCTGTATTTTATCTTACAATGGATATATGTTTATCCCAGGCATGTTTAAATTCAGTTACTGTGGATTTACCAACCACGTCAGCTGGAAGTTTGTTCCAAGCATCTACTACTCTTTCAGTAAAATAATATTTTCTCATGTTGCTTTTGATCTTTCCCCCAACTAACTTCAGATTGTGTCCCCTTGTTCTTGTGTTCACTTTCCTATTAAAAACACTTCCCTCCTGGACCTTATTTAACCCTTTAACATATTTAAATGTTTCGATCCTGTCCCCCCTTTCCCTTCTGTCCTCCAGACTATACAGATTGAGTTCATTAAGTCTTTCCTGATACGTTTTATGCTTAAGACCTTCCACCATTCTTGTAGTCCGTCTTTGGACCCGTTCAATTTTGTCAATATATTTTTGTAGGTGAGGTCTCCAGAATTGAACACAGTACTCCAAATGGGGTCTCACCAGCGCTCTATAAATGAAAAAAAAAAAGGCTGGTTGAAACAAATGGCTTTGTCTAATGTGTTGTTTTTCCTTCTTCTATCTCTTGTTCTTAGGTGGTTGACTTTGCCTATAAAAACAACTTGGCCACCTGGTATCCAGAGCCACAGGACAAAAAAGCATTTGTGAAAAATCTCGTTTACAGCCCTGACTATGATTCCTTCGTTATCGATGATTACCAGTGGCCTCAGGAAGCCATGAAGACTCAAAATATTTGATATTTTTATCTTTTGTGAAGGTGGACAAGAGGAATCTTCCAACAGCTGTGAACCTTAAGATGCTCCGGTGTCTTGACCTTCAAACCTTGTAGGATCTTCAGTTATTTCTATGAGCAGCTTCCTTTTTTAAATATATATATATATATATATATTTATATATATATGTATTAATATATATCTGAGCCGGAAATCATACAAACAAGGACCAATTTATGTCACCAGCGCCCAATGAACAGATGTCATTAGATTAAATTTAGAAGGTTCCATCCTCTTCAATCTCCTTTTGCAAATCAAACTGACCTTCCCTAATCTGGTCCTTTCCCAATATATTAGAACTTCAGCTCCCCAAATTCCCTGTTCCCTTCCAGGTTGAAGAAGGCTGGATTAGGAATTTCGGCAGAGCTCATAGAAAATGTTTTTGCTGGATGGCTTATTAACCTGGTGTAATTGCTATGGCCTTTCTCCGTAAAGATTACTATTCTTGGGTTTAGGGGAACGTAATAACTGTTCGATTATGGCTATGGAACGGTCCTCGAGCATATAGTTCAGAAATGACTTCTTGCCCAGAGTTCTCCATGGCTTCTACCAGTCTTAGCAACTATCCCCAGGTCCCTGATCCTAATCCTGATCCTCATTAAAGATGTGGAAGGTAGGATTAGCAATAACGCAGAATTCTCACTAACCCAATTTACTGAAACATTTCTAGGTAGCAGGTATTTCTTTATCCAGCTTATATCTTATCACCATACAACAATGAAAGTTCCACCAAACTTCCTATTTTTTTTTAAAAGGTTGGCAGCATTGATTAACTCAAGAAGCACTCCAAGTGTATTATTATTATTATTAATTGGACTTTTATGCCACCCCTCTCCGAGGACTCGGGGTGGTTTACAACATATAACGGAACAATATATAACATCCTACAACCAATTAATTTTAATTAATATGGTAATCTAAAAAAAAAACCAAAGTCCATAAAAAGACACTCATTCCCATTCAGTCGACTTACTCACAACACATTTGTCAGCCAGGGGGCTAGAGTCTAGTGGCCCCAAGCCTGGGGGCATAAATGAGTCTTGAGATTCTTGCGGAAGCCGAGTAGGGCGGGGGCAGTGCGAATCTCTGGGGGGAGCTGATTTCAGAAGGCCGGGGCCCCCACAAAGAAGGCTCTTCCCCTAGGCCCTGCCAAGCGATATTGTGTAGTTGACAGGACCTGGAGAAGGCCAAATCTATGGGACCTAACTGGTCGCTGGGACTCATGCAGCAGAAGGCGGTCCCATAAGTATTCTGGTCCAATGCCATGTATATTCACACAATAGCGTATATCCATGTTTAATTAAGTCCTGGTTTACTCCAGTGTCCCAAATTTATAGGTTGCATGACACGCTGGAAGATTATAATAGCACAGGATGGATTCACACAACATATAAAAATAGCGTTTGACATTTCATGCTCCAGCGTTGAATACAGGTAGACTTCAACTTCCAACGGCAATTGAGGCCATCATTTCTATTGCTAAAGCGAGGCCTCATAGTTTAGCCACAGCCGTCCCTGGAGTCCAAGTTGCCCTTGTTAACCAAATCCCACAGTTGTTAGATGAGGCAACTTCCCGCAACCAAAGTCAGTTGGCCAGGAATTGTAAAGGGAGGTAAGAAACGATTTGGGAAGTATGCGTGGGTCAGGGAAACTTAACCCAGCAATTTGCAACTCTCTCTCCTGACTTCCCCATTGACTTTCTGGGGAAGCCAAAGGGGCATCATATATGATTGTGTGCTCTCCAACTGGTTGTATGTGCAAATTGGTTGCTGAGGGCCCCAATCGTGATCATCAGAGGTGGACTTCACATAATTTAAGAACCGTTTCACCCAGAATTGAAAATGTGAGAATGCACGCACAAAAAACACACTAGCGCACTAGCAATTTGCTTGTGTGTGGTGTCTGTGCATATAAGCACAGCGATATAGGATGGGATTGCGGCCAGGCACGAGGGTGGGACCACCTGCAGGTCGCCACTACCAGTTTGCCCAAAGCGGTTGAATCCCACCTCGTGGAGATGCTGGAACAGCCAGAATTCCAAGGGCCAATCGTAACCACCATTCATTCATTCAAACTTCAAACAGTTGCTGAATGAATGAAAAAGGATAGTGATGGCAAACCTTTTTTTCCTTGGGTGCCAAAAGAGCGTGCGTGTTCGCTATCGTGCGTGCGCGAGTGCCCGCACCCATAATTCAATGCCTGGGGAGGGCAAAAACAGCTTCCCCCATCCCCTGGAGCCCGGAAACACCCTGTTTCCCAACATCTGGTGGGCCCAGTAGGCTCATGTTTTACCCTCCACAGGCTCCAAAAGCTTCCTTGAAGCGGAGAAAGGGTAAAAATTCCCTCTCCCATCCCTCTGGAGGTTCTCTGGAAGCCAAAAACACCCTCCCTGAGCCTCTGTGCAAGCCAAAAATCAGCTGGCTGGCAAACACATTCACGTTGGAGCTGAGCTAACTCCTTAAAACCCACCTCTGTCGTCAAGCGTGGGGGAACTGAAACATCTCCCCCTGCCTATGTAGTTTTCTGTGTATGATATGACTGTATGTATGTTTTTTATATATATTGGAGTTTCTTGTTTTTTAGATTTTTTAAAATGTATTATTGTTATTTTAGATTCTAACTATTAGATTTGTCATTGTATATTGTTTTTATCATCACTGTAAGCCGCCCCGAGTCTACAGAGAGGGGCGGCATACAAATCTAATTAATAATAATAATAATAATAATAATAATAATAATAATAATAATAATAATAACAACAGCTTGCGTGCCAGCAGATATGGCTCCGTGTGCCACCTGTGGCACCCTTGCCATAGTTTCGTCATTAAATTGACTTACGAACTACAAGATAAGGACATGGAGGACTTTCACAAAAGCTGGGACAGATGGTATATCTGGGTTGCAAATAATAAATTAAAATTTAAAAAAAACATGATTTTTTAAAGGGGATTTCAGGGGGCTTTAAGATGTGTGGCCTTCCAATTCCCCAAAATTCCCCAGCCACCAAGGCTGGTTGGGGAATTCTGGGAACTGAAGTCCACACATCTTAAAATTGCCAAGATTATAAAACACTGGTGTAGATTATAGCTTCCCCCCCCCCCAGTAGTACAGTACTCATAGTATCTGCAGGGTTCTGATTAGAGTTTAGGACAGAGGTAAGAGTGGGGATTTCAAGCTAGCCTTCAGACCTTCGCAAGAAGGACGATCCAGCCTCAAAGAAATGGGTGTAACCTTCCTAACAAAAGACGAATTGCCATTTCAACCTTGAGCACCGAGAAAGAAAAAGCAAAGACCATCTCCCAATTTCATTTCTATTTTATTTCGGTAGCAAAGAAACCTATAGAATGTGGATCCTATGTGAACACCCAGCAGAGCTCCCTTAGCTGTGTCTTAAGCCTAAACCAGTGATGGCGAACCTATGGCAAGGGTGCCACAGGTGGCAAACAGAGCCATATCTGCTGGCACGTGAACCATTGCCCTGGCTCAGCTCCAATATGCATGTGTGTGCTGCTCAGCTGATTTTGGGTTCGCACAGAGACTTTGGGTTGGGGGGACATTTTTGGCTTCCAGAGAGACTCTGGGGGAATGGGGGAGCGCATTTTTATCCTCCCCCAGCTCCAGGGAAGCCTTTGGAACCTGGGTAGGGTAAAACACAAACCTACCAGGCCCACCAGAAGTTGGAAAACAGGCCTCTAGAGAGCCTCCGGGGGATAATAATAATAATAATAATTATTATTATTATTATTATTATTTATTGGATTTGTATGCCGCCCCTCTCCGTAGACTCGGGGCGGCTAGCAACAATGATAAAAACAGCATGTGACAATCCAATAATAAAACAACTAAAAACCCTTATTATAAAACAAAACATACACACAAACATACCATGCATAACTTGTAATGGCCTAGGGGGAAGGAATATCTCAACTCCCCCATGCCTGGCGGTATAAATGAGTCTTGAGTAGTTTACGAAAGACAGGGAGGGTGGGGGCAATTCTAATCTCCGGGGGGAGTTGGTTCCAGAGGGCCGGGGCCGCCACAGAGAAGGCTCTTCCCCTGGGGCCCACCAAACGACATTGTTTAGTCGACGGGACCCGGAGAAGGCCAACTCTGTGGGACCTTATCGGTCACTGGGATTCGTGCAGTAGCAGGCGGTTCCAGAGGTAGTCTTGTCCAAAGCCATGTAGGGCTTTAAAGGTCATGACCAACACTTTGAATTGTGACCGAAAACTGATCGGCAGCCAATGCAGGCCACGGAGTGTTGTAGAAACGTGGGCGAATCTGGGAAACCCCACGATGGCTCTCGCGGCTGCGGGGGGGAGCTGTTTTGGTGCTCTCCGGGCGTTGAATTACGGGTATGGGCACTTGTGCATGTGTGATAGAGTACGTGTACACTCTTTCGGCACCCAAGGAAAAAAAGGTTCACCGTCCCTGGCCTAAACCATGAGATATCACTACTATGCCTTGAAAAAACAAAATTCATCTGTTAATTCATTTGCCTCTCCATCAAACACAACCAAGAAATTGTAATCTCAGGGACTTTTTTTTTTTTTTTTGCCTTACTGCTATTTATTATATTTAAAGCCATGAGCGGTGTGGTGGCATAGGGAGGAAGGTGGCTTGCTTCCCGCTTGCAAGGTTGAGAGTTCAATCCTAGGGAGTGGCAGATATTTTTTCTCTCCTTGGGCTCGAAGAGAAAATATCTGCTGTGAGCTCTGCATAGGCATCAGGAAGGGCGTCCGTCCGGTAAATGCTCAGCTCCATCCAGTCTCCCAAATTCTATCCTATGATTATAGGATCGTAAAAAGGGAGTACAGTGATACCTCATCTTACAAACGCCTTGTCATGCAAACATTTTGAGATACAAACCCGGGGTTTAAGATTTTTTTGCCTCTTCTTACAAACTATTTTCACCTTACAAACCCACTGCCGCCGCTGAGATGCCCCACCTCCGGGCTTCCGTTGCCACCGAAGCGCCTGTTTTTGCACTGCTGGGATTCCCCTGAGGCTCCCCTCCATGGGAAACCCCACCTCCGGACTTCCATTGCCAGTGAAGCGCTCGTTTTTGCGATGCTGGGATTCCCCTGCTGGGATTCCCCTGCAGCTTTGCAAAAACACAGAAGTCTGGAGGTGGGGTTTCCCATGGAGGGGAGCCTCAAGGGAATCCCAGCAGCGCAAAAACGGGCGCTTCGGCTGGCAAAAGGGTTGAGTTTTGGGCTTGCACGCATTAATCACTTTTCCATTGATTCCTATGGGAAACATTGTTTCGTCTTACAAACTTTTCACCTTAAGAACCTCGTCCAGGAACCAATTAAGTTTGTAAGACAATGTATCACTGTATTGTATTTAGAATCATACAATCTAAATTCAGGGCTCTAAGCACACTCCATGACCAATACAGGAATCCAGATTAGAGCATCCCAGACAGGTGGATGTCCAACTTCTCCTTGCACTGTATACTCTTAACCCAAAGTGCCACCATGTCTTCTCTGGTAGGCTGGACCCCCATCAGAGGAAATATGCCTGAAGTTTTTCCTAACCTTGGCACCTTCAAGATGTGGGAACCAGTAAAGGACCGCTTATCTTCGGCACTACCAATGCGCCCTTTGTGGTCTGCGTGGGTGTCCGGCGGGCTCACACATGCCCATCGGCGTGAGATTTGGCTTCTGCGCATGCGCAACCAGCGAAATCTTGTGTGAGGATGTGCATGCAATCAAGATTTCAGTGTTCACCAACATTTTTGCTTCTGCACATGCGCAGGAGCAAAAAATCAGCAAAAATCGCTGAAAGTCCTCACTCAATATTTCGCTGGCTGTGCATGCGCAGAAGCCAAATCTCACGCTGTGGTGTGCGTACACGCATTGGGCCCGCACAATTGTGTACACATCCTGGAATTTTCTACCAGGATGGAGTACTGCCCATCACTGGGGTGGACTTCAAGTCCCAGAATGCCCCATCTTGCCAAGGAATTATGGGAGTTGAAGTTCAACACATCTTAAAAGGTTGCCAAGGTTGTGAGAACCTGTTCCAAAGGCAAAGAAGCAGCAGATACTTCTGCCCAAGCTAAAAGCTTTATGAGTCCTTCTCAGGTGATGCTTCACCCCGCTGGTCATTTGTCAAATGTCAATTATCATTACTCTCAATAAATCTTTCTGAACAGGCCCAAAGTCCATAATATCTAGCTAGGTATCCTGTATTTAACCAGTCTAGACATGGCGATGGCGTTTAAAAATAATTGGTTTTTTCTTCACTGTTTTACATGCAGCTACTGTAATCAGCAAATAGTCTTCCATTTTTTTGTTCTATTCCCGGAGTGATTAAAAAGGCTGCAGAAAGGTCAAAACCCGTGGAATCATTCTCTGCCTGTATTCTTATTTGTCCTAAAAACAACTACAATCTTTTATCGGAGGACAAGTTCATGGGATTTTTTTTTTTAACATAAGAAGAGCGATGCTGAGTTGAGCCACAGTCCATCGAGTCCAGCATTCTGTGTCACACAGTGGCCCACTAATTGTCCTTGGGGATCTTGAGCAGAAAGAGAAGTCAAAACCCTCCCTTTCCCTTGACCCCCAACAAATGGTACTCAAGGGAATCCTGCCTGCCTCAACCAACATAGAGGTGGCACTTGGACATCCGTAACAGTGGTTTCAGCCTTTGAAGTTTGATACATTGGGGGGGTTTTCATGGAAGAATAGAGACAGAGAGATTGAGACAACATTGGGGTTCAATTACACTGCATTCAGTTTTGGTCACCATGATGCAAAAAGGATGTTGAGAATCTAGAAAGAGTTCAGAGAAGAGCAACAAAAATGATTAGGGGACTGGAACCTAAAACATGAACAACGGTTGCAGGGACTTGGTATGTCTAGTTTAATGAAAAGAAGGACTAGGGAACACATAATAGTAGACTTCCAATATCTCAGGGGTTGCCACAAAGAAGAAGGAGTCAACCTATTCTCCAAAGGACCTGAGGGTAGAACAAGAAGCAATAGATGGAAACTAAACAAGGAGAGAAGTAACTGCCCCAAATATGATTTTCCAAAGGGCAACGACTTCCTTGGTTGGTTTTCTCCCTGAGAACATTTTGCTTGTCATTCAAGAAGCTTCTTCAGTTCTTCCATTCTTCTGCTAACCATCAAAGAATATAAAATCCTTCCCTTCAGTTAGAAATGAAGGAGCTTCTTGGATGGAGAAGCACAACGTTTTCAGGGAGAAAACCCAAGACAGTCTAGTTGTCTTTGAAACAGGTCTATTGAGTGTGTTCCTGGGGTAGATAATATAGCAATAAGACATCAACCAATCCTCATTATGTCTTGGTCACCTGCAATCAAAAATCTAGAATGTGTTGTCTTCATGGGCTAATCTAAACCATCCAAAATGAATGTGTTCCTAATTAACTGAGAAAGCACAATGACAATAAATGCCTATGCTGTGACTTTTGCATTACAGAAATGCTGTGTATGTCACGCGACAAAATCCTCATGTGCTCTTTTGCTCCTATTAAAAACTACTTCAGCAATATCCATGAATCCAGCCCTGTTAATCGTACTGATTTGGTATGTGTTGGCCAAAGCTGGAATAAAGATTTCCACATAATAAAGAACCATAAAGAGTTTTATTTTAGCTAAAGCTCTTGTGTGGCTACAAGATTCAGCACAGCAGCAATTTTTGTGTGGGACACATCGAACGCAGGCGGAAAGAGACGCCTATTGGTTTGTATCTGTTCTGCTTGGGACTACTCGGATCGGAACAAAGACGCACCCATTCAAAAAAAAATTCAAGCCAAAAACAAAACTGCATTTAAGAATGATTTGTGCAAAACAAGGTCAGTATTTTTGTCCATGTTGGTGGCGTTCCTGGTCAAATTGGCTAATTGATAAAGGCAACTAATAGGAACCAAATCCAATTTAGACATTCTTCAGTGCTCTAATGTCTTTTTAAACACACTCACAAATTTTCAGGTTTTTCTCAGGCAGCTGCATATCTGCATGATGAACTGAAAGGGATAACAGCAGTTTGCCAGCAAAGCATTTCTGGAACCTCCACCATTACAAAGGTTGAAACTCCACACCCCTTTTTACCCATAAATCCTCACTTATATATTGTCAGCTGTTTCTTAGAGATATTCATGTCTAGATTTTGTTCCATAGACTCACCTTTTTGAACTTTTCCCATAAAGATATTCCTGCCTGCTTCCTGACCTTCTGACCCTGGCATCTAATAGGGGCTCCTGGTCCCCAATGTCCCCCTCTTCCTCTGAGTCAGACATTACCATCATTGCGGTTTCTACAGTCTCTGGTGGTTCCCTAGGTTTCCAGGTTCCAATTCTCCCTCACTCTCACTCTCTGACTCAGCTGTCAAGAATACTGACCTAGGATACCAAGATGGACCCAGTTCATCCTCAGAATCTGTGACTCACTGAGCTGGTCATGGACCCTCACAACAATATCCCACCTGTATTATTTTTACAAATAACTGTCTTATTCTCGGGAAAACACGGTACAAACAAAACCCTACAAATATACAAAATGGCAGTCAGTCCCTGTAAATCATACCTCATATGCTCATACCTCGCTGCAGCCAGTAAGGGCCCAAAGTTGGTCTTCTCCAGGTCCCGTCCGCCAAACAATGTCAGTTGGCAGCACCTCTGGGAAGAGCCTTCTCTGTGGTGGCTCCAACCCTGTGGAATCAACTGCCCCCAGAGATCCGCACTATCTCCTCTCTCCCTACCGGTCTTCCGGAAAGCCATTAAAACCTGGCTTTTCCAGAATTAGGATTGACTGCAAGTATATACAGTGATCCCTCGGTTAGCGCGGGGGTTACGTTCCAAGACCTCCCGCGCTAACCGATTTCCGCGTTATACTGGATGCGGAAGTAAAAACACCATCTGCGCATGCGCGCCCTTTGTTCCATGGCCGCACATGCGCAGAAGGTGGAGCGGCGCAAGTTCGGAGGCTGGCAATGCAATGGTGATTTTTCCGGGCTCCTCGCCGCTACCCACAGGGCAGCGCTGGCGGCAATGGCAATGGCAACCCTCCCTCCTTCCCTTCTCTCCCTCCCTCCTTCCTTCCTCCTTCCCTTCTCTCCCTCCCTCCTTCCCTCCTTCCCTTCTCTCCCTCCCTGGTCGAGATTTTGGCCAATCAGCAATCAGTATGACGTCATCGGGCGGGAAAAACCGTGGTGTAGGGGAAAAAACGCGGACTTATTTTTTAATTAATATTTTTTGAAAAACCGCGTTGCAGCGTTTCGCGCTAATCGAGAACGCGCAAATCGAGGGATCACTGTATAGTTTTTTATGATATTAATTGTTTTTACTGCATTGTTGATTTTATTGTTACATTTCTATTGCTTTTTTACTACTGTTGTATTTATGATTGTTGTTAGCCGCTCTGAGTCCGTTTTGGAGTGGGCAGCATATAAATTAAATAAATAAAGAACAGAAAGAAGGAAAGAAAAGGAAAGAAATAAAATATTCCACCTTCGCTTTTCTGCCTGAAAAGATCAACCCGCCCACTCTCTCTAAAACGAAAGAAAGATGCATTGTTTTTTGTAGAAGGGTGGGGAGTTTATTCCATAATACACACTCATACACATATATCTTTAATGCAGAAAAACATATTCTTGTCACCCGAAAATAAAATAAAAATTTGAAATCTATATCACAGGGCTACAAGAATCAAATCCTAAGCATGTTCATGCAATCGGATTTTCTGTTTTTTTGGGTTTTTTTTTAAAAAAGTTAATTTCAAAAGCACTTATATGAAGAAAAGGAAAGCGGCTGCTTCAAACGATTAACCGAGATCCAGGGATATATTTACTGTCTGTCCATATATTATTTTCCCCAAATTGGTTCAGGCCTTTCTTGCATTGGTAGCAACGGCGATATCTTGCACACTGATCCAGGAGCATAAGTTTGTCCCCCGCCCTGCAATTTAAGGAGACAGAAATGGTTTTTTTAAAAAAAATTAGCAAATCAGCTTCTTTTGAAGAAAGACCAATATTCAGGATTTTTTTTTCCAAAGGCTTCTATGTCAAGGGCCAAGGAAATCAGGTCACTCAAGCTGTTCAAACTAGTATAAAAATTTTGTTCTGTCGAGCTCTCTGGTAGAATCCTCCCGAAAATTCACAGGTACAAATTTCAGACACACACACGTTTGAAAATTCAAAACAATGTTCTTTATACCGAAAATGCAAATAAATGAAGCACTCTTTTTGTATAGCAAAGAGCACTCGTCTCCAAACAACCTGGTAATTTGTACAAGTCCCTTATCAGTTCTGTGATACTTAGCTTGCAGCTGTGAGGCAATTCACAGTCCTTCTTTCACAAAGTGAAACACACTTTGCTCTGGTTTAGTTTCAAAGCGGGGAAAAATCAGCACACAAAGTCAGAAAGGCATGCACAAAACACAACGATCAGATAATCCTCCACAATGGCCAAACTCACTAATTACCTCTAATTACACTAATTACTTCGCGTTTCCTGTGCTCTCCTTCCTGGGTTGCCCCCCTACCTCAGGCTGGGTAGCTAGGTGAACGGTGCTGCCAGAAGCATAAATGCTGCCACCCACTTCTTCTGCTTGCCCCTCAGGGGGGAGGTGGCCGCGTGAGGCTGGAAGGGAGCTGGGCAGGAGGGAAGCTTGTCTAAGGCCAGCAAGGAGGAAAGAGGAAAAAAGCAAGGAGCGCAGACGCAGGAGCAGCAGCAGGGGAAAAACGGAGAGCCGAGCTGAGACCAGTAATCCAGGAAGTGACAGTCGCCGATCAGCTGGAGCTGTGCATGCATCTTCATTTCCGCCGGTGGAACTGCCTGCTGCCCATCCCTGCGTGTGCCTCCCCACCTCCTCACCATCAATCTGCAAAGCCAGAAAAATCGGGCCTTCTTCTCTAGATGGATGCTTACCGTTGGAACAGCTTCTCCTCGTAATCTCGCTGCCGCTTCATCCCTGTGCTCTTCTGCCAGTCGTCTTGAATAGCCAAGTTCATCTGGAAGAGTCTCTCCAGTCGCTCACCCTTCTCCGCTATCCACCTAGAAGAACATCAAAAGAGAAGAGAGGTTGCAGGAACTGGGCATGGATCGTCTAGGGGGGACATGATAGCAGTCTACCTGGAGCAGTCTACCTGGACTGGGAGTCACTGCTCACAGTCACTCATGCCCTCATCACCTCGAGGTTCGATTACTACCTTTGAAAAGTGTTCGGAAACGTCAGATCATGCAGAATGCAGCCGTCAGAGCCATCATGGGGCTCCCTAGATTCGCCCACGTTTCTGCAACACTCCGTGGCCTGCACTGGCTGCCGATCGGTTTCCAGTTGCAATTCAAAGTGTTGGTAATGACCTTTAAAGCCCTACATGGCATTGGACCAGAATACATCCGGAACCGCCTTCTACCACATGAATCCCAGCGGCTGATAAGGTCCCACAGAGTTGGCCTTCTCCGGGTCCCGTCGACCAAACAATGTCGTTTGGCGGGCCCCAGAGGAAGAGCCTTCTCTGTGGCGGCCCCGTCCTCTGGAATCAACTCCCCCCAGAGATTAGAACGGCCCCCACCCTCCTTGTCTTTCGCAAATTACTCAAGACCCACCTTTATCGCCAGGCACGGGGGAACTGAGAAATCCTCCCCCAGGCTTTTATATTTTATATTTGGTATGTATGTGTTGTATGGTTTTAAACTGTTGGGGTTTTAGATATGTTTTATTTTAATATTAGATTTGTCTCACTGTTATATTGTTTTTGTATTACTGTTGTGAGCCGCCCCGAGTCATCGGAGAGGGGCGGCATACAAATCTAATAAATAATAATAATAAACTCTACAGGTACTTGAGGGGTTGCCACAGAGAGGAAGGGGTCACTCTATTCTCTCGGGCACCAGAGGGCCGGACGAGGAACAATGGCTGGAAGCTGGCCAAGGAGAGATTCAACCTGGAAATAAGGAAGAACTTCCTGACGGTCAGAGCGATCAACCAGTGGAACGACCTGACAGCGGAGATTGTAAACGCCCCAACTCTCAACAAGAGGAAATTGGACTGCCATCTGGCTGGGGAGGTGTAAGGTTTCCTGATTGAACAGGGGGTTGGACTTGATGACCTGCAAGGTCCTTTTCAACTAATAAATAAATAAATAAATAAAAAAGGGTTTTAAGGCAAGGCGAATACAGGTAATCCTCGACTTAACACCAGTTCATTTAGCAACCATTAGAAGTTACAACGGCACTGGAAAAAAATTACCCATGACCATTTTTCACGCTTATGACCATTGTAGCATCTCCATGGTTCACGTAATCCAAAATTCAAATCTTTGGCAAACTGGCTTCATATTTGTCACCATTGTCCTATGAATCACGTGATCTCCTTTTGCAAACTTCTGACAAGCAAAGGCAGATTCACTTAACAACCACGCTCCTAACTTAACAGTTAGGAGTGATACACTTAACCATCATGACTGGGAAGGTTGTAAAATTCACTTTAAAAAATTTCTCGCTAAGCAACATAAATTTTAGGCTCAAATATGATTGCAACTGAAGCCTGTAGGTCGGGTGGTGGGTTCTAAAACCTTTTACAACCGGTTTCGTGAGTGTGCTTGCATGGGCATGCAACACTTCTGCGCGTGTGCAAAAGCGTCCCAGGCAAATGGGAGGAGCCTCCTGCTGCCGGCGCTACCAGTTCTTAGAACCAGACCAAAACAGTTCTAAAAACCTTTTTAAAACTTTAAAAAAACTTTTTTAAAAACTTTTAAAAACTTTTAAAACTTTTTTTAAAAATTTAAAAACTTTTTTAAAAAATTTAAAAACTTTTTTTAAAAATTTAAAATTTTTAAAGGTTTTTAAAAACTTTTTTAAAAGGAAAAGCTTTTAAAAAACTTTTGAAAAACTTTTGAAAAACTTTTGAAGTGGTAGTCTAAAATGCTTTTAAAGAGTAAAAAAAAAGATGGCCATGACCACCCAGTCACATGACTTCCCATGAAGCCACACCCACCAAGCCACACCCACAGAACCAGTAGGGAAAATACATGAATTTCACCACTGGCATTAACCCTTTACAGTTCCCATCTTACTGTTGCTTAGCTTTCTGAATCATGTTGGTAGCTTTCCTCTGGTCCACCAGCTGATTAAGAATGGCTGCCCTCTTGCGGTCTGCAACTGCCTGCAACTGATACTTAGAATATTCCCGCGCACGCTTCCGCCTCTCTTCCATTTTCTCTTCATTCATGTCGTTCCTCCCAAAAATGATCTCCGTTGAATCAGGCACAAACTCAGGCAAGGGAGCCGGCCTTAATTTTATCTAGGTACAAAAGGGAGAGGGAATTTAAATTTTAAAAAACACTTTACTCACAGTAATTCATTCTTAGAAAGGTTATTTTACATAGAAGTAGTCCTCCAGTTACGACCACAATTGAGTCCAAATTTTCTGTTGCTAAGAGAGACATTTGTTAAATGAATTTTGCCCCATTCTATGGCCATTCTTGCTTTAAGAATAACTGAATCACTGCAGTTAATTTAGTGACATAGCTGTTAAGTACTGTATTTTTGGGGAGTACAGTGGTACCTCATCTTACGAACGCCTCTTCTAACGAACTTTTCAAGATACGAACCCGGTGTTTAAGATTTTTCTGCCTCTTCTTCCGAACTATTTTCACCTTACGAACCCAAGCAGCTGCTGCTGGGATGAAGGGGTTTCTTTTTTTCCCCTTTTTTGAGGAAAGAAAAGGGAGGGGCAGCTTGGAGGAGTAAAGATTTTGCATGCTTGCAAAGGCACTGAAAGGGTGTCTTTTGAAGAAAGAAAAGGGAGGGGCGGCTTGGAGGGGGAAAGAGTTTGCATTAACAAAAGTAGGAGAACAGCGTGCTTGCAGAGGCACTGAAAGGGTGTCTTTTTAAGAAAGAAAAGGGAGGGGCGCCCCCCTTGCCTTTCTTCCTTCCCACTCACCCTTTAGCCTAGCCTTGCTTCTTCCACCCGCCCCCTTTAGCTGCTCCTCCCTGCCCTCTGTTCACCTCCCTTCTAAAGTTTGGGATTTTCCTGAAGGATTTGCAGGCATTATTTGCTTTTACATTGATTCCTATGGGAAACATTGTTTCATCTTACGCACTTTTCACCTTACGAACCTCCTCCTGGAACCAATTAAGTTCGTATGATGAGGTACCACTGTATAAGACTTACCTTTCCCCCCCTAAAATAGGCTGAAAATTTGAGTGTGTCTTATACTCTGAATGTAGCTTTTTGGAAAGCTTTTTTTTCAGCCCTAATGAGGTGGTAATAATCTTCCAGGCGCTTACCAGCTTGTAGACTTTTTTTCCATTGCTAATCATAGAAACATAGAAACATAGAAGTCTGACGGCAGAAAAAGACCTCATGATCCATCTAGTCTGCCCTTATACTATTTTCTGTATTTTATCTTAGGATGGATATATGTTTATCCCAGGCATGTTTAAATTCAGTTACTGTGGATTTATCTACCACGTCTGGTGGAAGTTTGTCCCAAGCATCTACTACTCTTTCAGTGAAATAATATTTTCTCACGTTGCTTTTGATCTTTCCCCCAACTAACTTCAGATTGTGTCCCCTTGTTCTTGTGTTCACTTTCCTATTAAAAACACTTCCCTCCTGAACCTTATTTAACCCTTTGACATATTTAAATGTTTCGATCATGTCCCCCCTTTTCCTTCTGTCCTCCAGACTATACAGATTGAGTTCATTAAGTCTTTCCTGATACGTTTTATGCTTAAGACCTTCCACCATTCTTGTAGCCCGTCTTTGGACCCGTTCAATTTTGTCAATATCTTTTTGTAGCTGAGGTCTCTGGAACTGAACACAGTATCCCAAATGTGGTCTCACCAGCACTCTATATAGCGGGATCATAATCTCCCTCTTCCTGCTTGTTATACCTCTAGCTATGCAGCCAAGCATCCTACTTGCTTTTCCTACCGCCTGACTGCACTGTTCACCCATTTTGAGACTGTCAGAAATCACTACCCCTAAATCCTTCTCTTCTGAAGTTTTTTGCTAACACAGAACTGCCAATGCAATACTCAGATTGAGGATTCCTTTTCCCCAAGTGCATTATTTTACATTTGGAAACATTAAACTGCAGTTTCCATTGCTTTGACCATTTATCTAGTAAAGCTAAATCATTTAACATATTACAGACGCCTCCAGGAATATCAACCCTATTGCACACTTTAGAGTCATCGGCAAATCACTCCGAAAAATGTTTTTTCCAGCCCTAATGAGGTGCTAGTGATCTTTCCAATTCTCCCCAGTTTGCAGGGGGTTTTTCATTGCTACTTGCTCCAAATAAGTTTTTTTCTAGCCCTAATGAGGTGCTAACAATCTTCCCAGCTCTTACCAGCTTGCAGGCTTTTTCATTGCTACTCCTTTCAAACAATGGTTTTTTCAGCACTAAGTCTTTGCAGGTTTTTTCATTGCTACTCACTCTAAATAAGGTTTTTTTCAAAGCCCTAACCAGGGGGTAAAATAATGTGCTGAAGCTGACCGGACTAAAGACACTAACCAGATGAATACCTGGTAAGCAGGGTTTTTTCCCCTATTTTCATCCCCCAAAACTAAGATGCGTTGTATAATTAGATGCAAGTTATATTCTGAAAAATATGATAAATTGGGTTATCCCATTGACTTTGGTTGTCAGAAGGATGGAAAACACGCGATAAATACAATAATACAAATAATACAATCACAAATACATAATAAAATTAGTAATAACAATAAAATAATAACTTTAAAAGAACCATACACACACAGCAGTTAATCTAATTCTAGGCCTGCTGAAAAAGCCAGGTCTTAACGGCATTCCGGAAAACCGGTAAGGAGAAGATCTCTGGGGGCAGTTGATTCCATAGGGTCGGAGCCGCCGCAGAGAAGGCTCTTCCCCGAGGTCCCGCCAACCAACATTGTTTGGCGGATGGGACATGGAGAAGGCCGACTCTATGGGCCCTTACTGGCTGCAATGAGGTATGAGAGAGGAGGCGGTTCCGTAAATATAATTGATGGTGAATCGTCACTCATTGCTATTAAGATTCACTTAGGCTGTGTTGCTACAGTTCCTTAGCTAAAAGTAATCTCACTAAATTTAATGTGTTTGTGTTAGAAAAGAGACTTCCTTTCATGATCCTAAACTCACACACACTTTTTCTAAGTTGAAGCTGCTTGTGTTAGCAATTTACCTGTGTATCGAGGGCCGTCTTATAATTTTGATTTTCATCCAGCTTCTCTCTTATGTACTTTACTCTTTGGGCAGCTAATCTAGAAAATAGACAAAAGACTAGGAATCAGCCAGTGTGATTTCAGTAAGATTTAGCCCTGGGTAGTCATCAACATATAATATGACATGTTGTTTTGATTTGATTTTTTTAGGTTAGCCATCACTGATGACCCAGCCGATATCTAAGGCAAGTGGGTTAGCAAGTAAAGGTAAAAGTTCCCCTCGCACTTATGTACTAGTCGTTCTGAACTCTAGGGGGCGTTGCTCGTCTTGGTTTCAGAACCAAAGAGACAGCACTGTCCGAAGATGTCTCCGAGGTCATATGACTGGCATGACAAGACTAGACTAGACTAGACTAGATTAGACTAGACTAGACTAGACTAGAATAGAATAGAATAGAATAGAATAGACTAGACTAGAATAGAATAGACTAGAATAGACTAGAATAGAATAGAATAGAATAGAATAGAATAGAATTTTTATTGACCAAGTGTGATTGGACACACAAGGAATTTGTGTTGGTGCAGATGCTCTCAATGTAAATTCCAAGCTTTTATTTCTTTCCTTAAAGCATTATTTGCTTTAACATTGATTCCTATGGGAAATATTGCTTCTATGTAAAAACTTTTCTACTTAAGAACCTGGTCACGGAACGAATTAAGTTCTTAAGTAGAGGTACCACTGTATATCTACAATAATGGTGGACAAATACATCTACGATATTCCAGTCTTTTAGTAGGGGTAATCTAAACAATTTCACTGCGAAATCTGAATCGCCAGCCCTTCCAACCAGGTGATTCAACCAGAATCTATGGCACCAGGCTGGGGAAATATGCTTTTAAAACTTGGAATCAATAAATACTGAAGAAGGAGATCAACGTCTCCCAGAGTCCTCACTCTTCCGCCAGTTGAACTTGCTGCAAGCGGTCGATGAAGTCTTGTTCCTGTCTTTGCTTTGCTTCTCTGGCTTTTCTGCTCTCTATCTGCTTGTCCAAGTGCTGGGCATATTCCTCTTGCTTCTCATGAGGGGTAGAACTGGTCGGCCTCTTCTCAAAAATGTAGGACCTCTGAAAAGAAGCACCAATCTTTACATGAATAAAAGCAACATTTGGGAAAAAACATGGAATGTAATAACTAAAATTACTTTATCCTCAGCATATAAAGAAAATTATTATAAGCTCCTATACAGATGGTATTTACCGCCGGCAAGATTAGCCAAGATTTACCCAGCATTACAAAACATATGCTGGAAATGTAAAAAAGAAAAAGGCACTTTTTTCCATATGTGGTGGTCCTGTTCTAAAATTCAAAAAATCTGGGAAACCATTCACAATTGGCTTAAGGAAATTACAAAGGAAGAAATAGAATATTCACCCGAGGGCATGCTTCTTGGAATTTGGAAAAGATCATACTCTAAGCAAACACTTTTCTTATTGACACATATAAACACAGCTACTAGAATTGCGATAGCACCAACATGGAGAAATGAACAGACTCCTAATACAAACTTTATAATAGACAAGATATACTCATGTGCAGAAATGGACGAGATGACAAACTTACTTAAGGGAAATAGAATTAATGAATTCAAAAATATGTGGTGTAATTGGCACGAATGGATTCAGAAGAAATTTCTTGTATAATATGATACAAAATTGCAGTACAAATCGTAAATAACAAATGCCTTTTGTATGGTTTTATTCTGTACTTTATTGCATACTATTACTTATAAGACCTAACATAATTAAGAACGATTGTAACAGGTAAAAAAGTTGGACAAGGTCTGTAAACTGAACAAACAAAATGTGATATATGTACTTATGAAAACAATAAAAAGAAATTTTTAAAAAAGCAACATTTGAATAGGGGGCGTTTAGATGGGAAGTGTGTGCTGGCAATTATCTGATGCTCATAGAACGTAAAATAATAGGGTTGGAAGCATTTAAGGGCACCCATTCGTGGTCCTCTGTCAACTGGAAGTCTGGTTCCCCCACCATAGTTTGCTCCTAGCACAGAGTCCTTTTTCCTCTACCTGTCCTCACCGAAAACCCTATCAATCGTGGAGCTGACTGGCTACAGGGAGCCACAGCAGAGGGATGAAAGAGCCACGTGCAGCTCCAGAGCCGCAGGTTGCTGACCCCTGGGCTAGATTGTCAAGGATTAGCTCAATCCTAGCTGATATTCCATTATGTTACCATATAAGGTAAAAGAAGGATGCAAGCATGTTAAACAGTAATGAATGCTGAGTCATAGGGTGTAAGTTGCAACCTGATTGGGCCAGAGCATTATAAAATGCAAAGCAACTTTACAATTTTAGCTATTAGCTGTTAGCTGTTGGTGGTGGTGATACTGTTAGTTGTCTGGCTGGAGCACTTTGAGCATGAGTTAAGATATTGAGTTAGAGCTGTAGTGTTGCTATGGAGAAACCTGGATTGGTTTAGTATCTACTTGTAAGTAAGCTTTAATGCATATAGCTAAAGTAAAGTTTGCTCCTGTAAATAAAAAACTAAGACTAAAGATATTTTGCTTGCACTAAACTGTTTACTACTGTTTGTCTACAAAAGTGTCTTCTTTATTTTACTGCACTGGTTCCTAAATTGCCACAATGTAAATTCTGGTATCTTGTCAAGTCCTACTGCATAGCTCTGTATATCCAAACACATATCTAGGTTCTGCAACCATTCATCATACAATTGAGATTGTGGGACTCGTAGTCTAACAGATCCAAAAAATCTAGATAGAGAAACGGACACGGTATAGTTTGGCAAAAGATGGGAACTCTTACATAAGGTTCCGACAACTTTTCGTTCTTCTGTTTTCGCATGGCTTCTGCTACGCCCAAGTTATAGGATGCTACTTTCTGGTTCTGCTCCCTGGATGCCGCAATTTTCGTCTGTAGTTTGGAAAAAGAATGAAATCTTTTGAGCAGAAGAGGATGAGAAAGAAGAGACGATCTGGACCAAATTGGAGAACCCCATGATTCGGAATCAAAAACGGTTGCCCCATCCTCTGTGAAAGGTGCATATCACTCTTGGAGACATCTTCTATACAGGTAGTCCTCAACTTAGCAACATAAATCTTGGGCTCAATTGGGGTTGTTAAGTGAGATATTTGCTAAGTGAGTTGTTCAGCGAATCATTGCAATTGTTAAGTTAGTAACACAGTTGTTAAGTGAGTCTGGCTTACCCATTCCCATGTAGGATTCTACACGGGAAGAAACCCGAATATACCAAGACCGTCATATCTGTACCCGTGAAAATCTACGAAAACAAATATATATATATATATATATATATATATATATATATATATATATATATATATATGTCACATGTTTTTTGCTGAATTTGAAAATTAAGGAAAACTAGGATAGATCTATTTCGGCCTTATTTTGGCCTCATCAGCTAGTCATACCCACTGGGACTTGAACCTGCAACCTTTGCCTTGTAAGGCAGAGAATTATCCTCTAGGCTACAGTATCCAATCCCTTCAGCTCTGCACCAGGAAGGGTTACATATTTTTGTTCAAATCACCCCGGTGTGATGGTCTTGGTATATTCGGGTTTCTTCCCGTGTAGGATTTGGAAATTTCTGACGACGTTTCGACGAGGTCCCACTAGTCATCTTCAGGCTGGTGTTTCTGTCCTTGTTCTAGGGAGAACACAGTGAGACCTGAGCTGCCTTCCTTCTATAAATACTGGTGGCTGGGTGTGGTTTGATGGCTCAGCAATTGCCTGCTGTGTAGAAACTTCCTGGTGAGTCAGTGGGGTAACACCTGGGGTCGTTGATGTAGCTGAGGTATGCTGATTAGGAGATAGAAAAACATCCCCAAAATATGAACAAGTGGGATGATACCTTCCGCCTACCAGACATCTGGAAACCAGCCCTCAAACCAGCCATAAAAACTGAAACCAGACTCAGAACACACATTGCAAAACAATCAAGTAGCCTGCAAGCTCCAACTTCTCAGGATATCATGCCTAATCAACAACCATTAACTAATCAGCATACCTCAGCTACATCAACGACCCCAGGTATTACCCCACTGACTCACCAGGAAGTTTCTACACAGCAGGCAATTGCTGAGCCATCAAACCACACCCAGCCACCAGTATTTATAGAAGGAAGGCAGCTCAGGTCTTGCTGTGTTCGCCCTAGAACAAGGACAGAAACACCAGCCTGAAGATGACGAGTGGGACCTCGTCGAAACGTCGCCAGAAATTTCTGAATCCTACATGGGAAGAAACCTGAATATACCAAGACCATCATTTATTTATTTGTTTGTTTGTTTGTTTGTTTGTTTGTTTGTTTGTTTGTTTATTTATTTATTTATAAAAGTTGATCCCTTGACCCAAGAACACTGCAGCCATCATAGTCACATGACCTTTAAGCCACCCCCTTTAAGCAAAAAAAAGAAACAATTTTTTTCAGTCAATTCTTAATACCAGCTCCTTCTGAAGGGCTTCGTGATCTTTGATGGCTTGATATTGGGCTAGGATGCAGTCTTCTGCTTTTTCCTTCCTTCTTTTTTCGTCACCCAAGTAGACAGGGATATTCCTCTGAGCACGCTGCATGCATAGGTAGCACATCTCCTGGAAGCACACAAGACAAAGAATATAATTGCAACAACACAAGAGCACACAACAGATTCAAGCTTAATATTAACTACTCCAAACTTGACTGTAAAAAATATGGCTTTAGCAATCAAGTTGTCAAAGCATGGAACTCACTGTCGGACTCCGTAGTATCATCCGCTAATCCCCAATACTTTACCCTTAGACTATCCACCGTTGACCTCTCCAGATTCCTAAGAGGTCAGTAAGGGGAGTGCATAAGTGCACTAGAGTGCCTACCGTCCCCTGTCCCCTGTCCCCTGTCTCTCCTATACAGTGTTCTCTCGGTTTTCGCGGGTTTGAACTTCGCGAAAAGTCTATACTGTACCATGGTTTTTCAAAAATATTTCAAAAATATTGATTTAAAAATACTTTGCCGTTTTTTCCCCGGTACCACAGTTTTTCCTTCCCGATGACATCATATCTCATTGCAAACTTTCGTCCGCCTTTAATAAATATTTTTTTAATAAACTTTAATAAATAAACATGGTGAGTAATAATCTAAATAGTTGCTAAGGGAATGGGAAATTGTAATTTAGGGGTTTAAAGTGTTAAGGGAAGGCTTGTGATACTGTTCATAGGCAAAAATAGTGTATTTACTCCCGCATCTCTACTTTGCGGAAATTCAACTTTCGTGGGCGGTCTCGGAACGCATCCCCTGCGAAAATTGAGGGAACACTGTATCTCATATATCTTCTCTTCTATCTCTTCTATCTCTTCTATCTCTTCTTTCTCTTATATCTTTTCTGCTATTCTCTCTAGTTATATTTTACTCCTACACAGTGTTCCCTCAATTTTCGTGGGTCCGAACTTCACAAAAAGTCTATACCACGGTTTTTCAAAAATATTAATTAAAAAATACTTCGTTGTTTTTTTCCCTATACCACGGTTTTTCCCGCCCAATGACGACATGTGTCATCACCAAACTTTCGTCTACCTTTAATAAATATTTTTTTAATAAACTTTAATAAATAAACATGGTGAGTAATAATCTAAATGGTTGCTAAGGGAATGGGAAATTGTAATTTAGGAGTTTAAAGTGTTAGGGGATGACTTGTGATACTGTTCATAGCCAAAAATGGTATTCATTTCCACATCACTACTTCACGGAAATTCGACTTTCGCGGGCGGTCTCGGAACGCATCCCCCGCGAAAATCGAGGGAACACTGTATTTTCTCTTCTTTTCTCTCTTTGACACAATCTACTTGTATATATCTATAACGTTCATTGTGTATTATTGTGTATTCAACAAAATAAATAAATAAATAAATAAATAAATAAATAAATAAATAAATAATATAAGAGCCGGGGTGGTGCAGTGGTTAGAGTGCAGTACTGCAGGCTACTTCAGCTAACTGCTAGCTGTGGTTCAGCGGTTCAAATCTCACCACCGGCTCAAGGGTGACTCAGCCTTCCGTCCTTCCGAGGTGGGTAAAATTTGGACCCAGATTGTTGGAGACAATATGCTGATTCTGTAAACCGCTTAGAGAGGGCTGTAAAAGCACTATGAAGCGGTATATAAGTCTAAACGCTATTGCTATAACCGCTATCCCAGACTGCTGCCTCCCTCTTCTAATTCTACAGCAGAGGGCAAATCTCTTGTTTCACAAATTTGTAAAAAAATCCAAGCCATCGATCAAAATCTTCTAAATCACAATTGTCACATTGCCGGCCTACGAAGTTTCATGATGGTTTTTGCCATCATGAAACGTGGCACATCCAGCCCACGGACAGCCACTTTGACACCCCTGCTCTAAATATACTGCTCAAAAAAATAAAGGGAACACTCAAATAACACATCTTAGATCTGAATGCATGAAATATTCTCATTGAATATTTCATTTGCACAACTATTCCACTTGCACAACAGCAGGTGAAACTGATTGTCAATCAGTGTCGCTTCCTAAGTGGACAGTTTGATTTCACAAAAGTTTGATTTACTTGCAGTTATATTGTGTTGTTTAAGTGTTCCCTTTTTTTCTTTTTTTTTTGATCAGTGTACAATTTAGAAGTTTTTGTGCTGTTTTTACTTGTATCTGATTCAGGTGGAGGTTGCAACTTACCTCTGCAAACGGTGCTGATGCACATGTAGCTCCGGGTGACCAGTGGGCATGCGCGCCAGTTGGAATGAAATCTCGCAGGAAGCAAATCTCGCGAGAAGACGCGCGGGCATGCATGATTTTTTTTTGTTTCCATGTGTGTGCAGAAGCAAATCACCGGAAATCACCAAAATCTCACATGCACGCATTTCCTCTCACGAGATTTTGCTTCCTGTGCACGCCAAATCTCATGCGCCCCCTCTGGTCACTCAGAGCTGTACACCCAGCTCCATTTTTGCTACCGGAATGCCCTATCTCCCCCCCCCTCCTCATTCAGGTAGAAACACAATACTGATCTGATTGCATGCTGAAATGAAGGAACAATCAGTCAGAATGGACTACTTGTAGCGGGACTGGCCTTGAAAGACAGGCGAAAGAGCCAGCACCAAGGCAATATTTAGATAAGCAGGGCTTGAGCTCAGACCAAGAAAATTAGGGAAAGTAATGTACAGTGGGACCTCTACTTAAGACCTTAATTCGTTCCGTGACCAGGTTCTTAAGTAGAAAAGTTCTTAAGAAGAAGCAATTTTTTCCATAGGAATCAATGTAAAAGCAAATAATGCATGCAAACCCATTAGGAAAGAAATAAAAGTTCGGAATTTGGGTGGGGGGGAGGAGGAGGAGGAGGAGGAGGAGGAGGACAGTCTTGCTCCGAATGTTTATTTTCTAATGATGTTCCCAGTTCTTACTGGCTTGCAAGCTCTTTCATTGTTACTCTCTCCAAAAAGTTTTTTTAAAGCCCTAACCAGGGGATAAAATAATGTGCTGAAGCTGACCAGACTAAGGACGCTAGCCAGGTGAATATCTGATAAGCAGATTCTTTTCCCTATTTTCCTCCCCAAATACTAAGGTGCGTCTTATACTCCGAAAAATATGCTACTCTGTATAAGTTTGTTCTGGAATATTTATTTATAATATTCTAAGCATTCTAACAAAGATGATGATGATATGATTAAATAAAATTGGCTGGAGTTCAGAATCATTTCTCATTGGATAAATAATTTCAGAGAATGTCGGCCAAGAACCAAGCATGGCCCAGAGATTATCCACTGCCCAGTTCTACCAAGTAGCAAACATCATTTCCAGAGTTGTGTTATAACCAACCTATGCATAAAATTACTGTATAGCTAAAAGTACAAAATGAACTACATCGGATACCTGTCCTGCCCTACCATGCTCATCACAAATGGGGGATGAAGTCTGCGATCTGGGGGTAGGAGTTTGGGTCCGGTTCACTTCCTGTTCTGTCTTCAAGGCATCCGGAACGGCTGTTGGTTGCCTGCAGAACACAATTGGCAGTGTGTGAGAGTGCATGCGCGGAAGCAAAAAATGCCAGAAATTGGCAAAATCTTTTGTCATTGGTATACCAAGGTCTTTAACTGAGTGGGGATTATCTGTGATAATTTGATTATTCAGTTCGTATTTGGAGTTCAGATTCTCCTTCCCAATGTGTAAGACAGAGCATTACTGTTTTACCAGTCCCAAAAGGACCAATTCTGTGGGCCCTTATTAGCCACAGGGAGGTATGAGATAGAAGCCAGTCATGCTGACCACATGACCATGAAAAATGTATTCAGACAATGTTGGCTTCCTCAGTTGAGAAACAGAGAAGTGCAACCATGCCCTATAGCAGAACATGACTGAGTTGAGTACCTTTTACCTCCTTTTAAAAAAGGGGTGCCTTTAACTACACACCAAGTTGACCCTACATATTGAATGGCGTGCAAGTGAGCATTTCAGAGATCATTTACAACAGACAAAAGATCAGCAGTGGGCCGGCTCCGTTACTCAAGACGATCCTCTAAAATATTTAAAAGCCAACCGTTGCACAAGATATTGACACTCAATAAATGCTTGAAATGAAGAGGGAGGATAGAGTTCCTTAATCATATCAATCACTACCAAGGTTGAATGGATAAGTAACAAACCTCCTCTTAAAATTGTGGTGCCAACCAGCGACAAGGACCCGAAGCAGAGAGACAAAAGAGCCACATGCAGCTCCAGAGCTACAGGTTGCCAATCCCTGGGCTAGAGTATAATGACTGGTGCCTACATCATAGGCATAGAGATAGAAAGATGCGCCAATTCTCTGATAGAAGAATGGGTGGGAAAAGTGATGTAGCTAGCAGAAATGGCAAAATTGACATTTAATTAGAAGAAATAAGATATCCAGCAATATATTTTTTTAAAAAACAGAAAAAAATTCTCTGGGAGGGTCTCAGATTTAAGAGCTCACCTTGAAGAAGGTGGTGGTTTGGGCTTCAGGTTTTTCTCGAGTTCCTCCGTCAAACTGATCCCGCTCACTTTGGCTGGAAAAATTGCTTGACGGGAGAGAAAACGTTTGGAGAATGTATTTTCTGTAAATAAAGCAGAGGTTATAGGTTTAGAGGTTATAGCTCATAGGTAGGAAAGTGAGGACAAATAAAGGGAAATATTTCTTCACCCAGAGGGTCATTGGTTTATGGAATTCACTTCCAGAAGAGGTCATGACAGCTGTCAGCCTGGATAGCTTCAAGGCAGGATTAGACAGATTCGTGGATACCAAGTATATATTGGTGGTTATTGAAACGGGTGTCCAAATGCCGCCTCTATGTTGGTTGAGGCAGGCAGGATTCCCTTGGGTCCCATTTATTGGGGGTCAAGGGAAAGGGAGGGTCTTGCCTTCTCTTTCTGCTCAAGATCCCCATAGACAATTGGTGGGCCACTGTGTGACACAGAATGCTGGACTCACTGGGCTTTGGCCTGATTCAGCATGGCTCTTCTTAGGTTCTGATGTTATCTGAGAACTTTGGGACACAACATGCATCCCAGCGGCCAGCCAGGTCCCACAGAGTTGGCCTTCTCCAGGTCCCATCAGCTAGACAACATCACCTGGTGGGGCCTAGGGGAAGAGCCTTTTCTGTGGTAGCCCCGGCCTTATGGAATCAACTCCCTCCAGAGATTAGTACCGCCTCCACCCTCCTCGCCTTCCACAAGGCTTTAAAGACCCACCTCTACCAACAGGCTTGGGGCCACTAAGTTTAACAACTAGTTCCGGCCGATGAATGAATTTGTATGTATGAATTGGGTGAATGTGAGCGGCTGGTTTTAAGAAACTGGGGTTTTAGAATGTTTTTAGATTTAGATTTCTAGAGGTTTTGTATTTATTCTTGTTGCGAGCCGCCCTGAGTCTGAGGAGAAGAGGGGCATATAAATCTGTGTGAGAAGTATCTTGTTTGTTTATATAGGTCCTGGGTGGTTGGTTGGTCTTGTGACTTGTTGAATCACAAGACTGGTTGATTCACAAGACCGGTTCTGGTCTTGTGACTTTGGATTGGTTGCCATGAGGCGTGGAATTCCGCAGGTGAGAGGGAGGTTGGTTTTGTCATGGATCGGTGGTTCATATGGTCTGCTTCCTAACTGGTTCATATGCGGGCTATAAGTTAATGTGTTTATTGATTTAGTATTGTGGCCTGTCAGTAGGGGTGGGCAGCAGGCAGATTGGGTTGGAATGCAGTTCCACGGGGGAAATGAAGATGTGTGCGCAGCTCCAGCTGATCGGCGGCTGTCACTTCCTGAATTACTGATCTCGGCTTGGCTCTCCTTTTTCCCCCTGAGCTCCTTGCTTTTTTCCCCCTTTATTTTATTATTTATTTTATTTATTTATTTATTGGATATGTATGCCGCCCCTCTCCGTAGACTCGGGGTGGCTAACAACAGTAATAAAAAACATCATATAAATCCAATAGTAAAACAACTAAAAAACCCTTACTGTAAAACCAAACATCCCTACAAACAAACATACCATGCATAAATTGTAAAGGCCTAGGGGGAAAGAATATCTCAGTTCCCCCATGCCTGATGGCAGAGGTGGGTCTTAAGGAGCTTATGAAAGGCAAGGAGGGTGGGGGCAATTCTAATCTCTGGGGGGAGTTGGTTCCAGAGGGCCAGGGCCGCCACAGAGAAGGCTCTTCCCCTGGGCCCCGCCAAACGACATTGTTTTGTTGACGGGACCCGGAGAAGACCCACTCTGTGGGACCTAACCGGTCGCTGAGATTCATGCGGCAGAAGGCGGTCTCGTAGATACTCTTTCCTCCTTCCTGGCCTTGGACGAGCTTCCCCCTGTCCTGCCCGGCTCCCCTCCAGCCTCACACGGCCACCTCCCACCTGAGGTGCAAGCAGAAGGCGTGGGTGGAAGCGGCGCTGGTGGCATTTATGCTTCTGGCAGCACCCGTTTGCCTAGCTACCCAGCCTCAGGGGGGGACGACCCTGGAAGGAGAGTGCGGGAAACACGGAGCAAATTGTCATCTCAGCGAGTGGCACTTACAACTGATAAGGTTGTAAGTCGAGGACTTAACAGTTCACTTGAACGATGATGATTGTTCAGGCCACTCCCACCTGGTCACATGGACGGCAAGCCACTCCTACCCAGTCACATGGCCATTAAGCCGCACCCACAAAATAAGCCACACCCACAGTGTGGCAGTAAAAATTTTGGCTGCCTACTACTGGGTACACCCATACAACCACCTACGCTCCACGAGCTGCAGAGGCTTAGTGTCCGGTCACAATTCAAGGTGTTGGTTATCACCTCTAAGGCCCTACACGGCTCAGGGCCAGACTATTTACGGGACCATCTCCTGCTGCACACCTCCCAAAGACCAGTAAGATGGCACAGAGTTGGCCTCCTCTATGTCCCGTCAACTAAGCTATGTAGGTTGGCGGGGCCACGAGGGAGAGCGTTCCCTGTTGCCACTCCGGCTCTATGGAATCAACATACACACACACATAATATCCGTACTGCTCCCACCATACTGGTCCTCCGTAAGGCTGCGAAGACCTAGCTTTGCCAGCAGGCCTGGGCACCACAAATTGACATCTATCGTGGGCAAATTGTGTGAATGGTATGCATGTATGTTGATGTATGTTGGGTTTTAATTGGGGTTTTATAGTTTTATAGTTTTATTTATTTATTAGATTTGTATGCCGCCCCTCTCCGTTTTAGTTTTAGGCTTTTATATTTGACTTATTTTATTGTATCGTATTTGTATTTTTATGTCATTGTAAGCCACCCTGAGTCCTTCAGGATTAGGTGGCATAGAAGTTAGATAGATAGATAGATAGATAGATAGATAGATAGATAGATAGATAGATAGATAGATAGATAATAGATAGATAGATAGACAGACAGACAGACAGACAGACAGACATGATACAAAGATAATTATAGATGGATAGATAGATAGATAGATAGATAGATAGATAGATAGACAGACAGACAGACAGACAGACAGATGATAGGTAGGTAGGTAGATAGATAGACAGACAGACAGACATGATACAAAGATAATTATAGATGGATGGATGGGTAAGATAGATAGATAGATAGATAGATAGATAGATAGATAGATAGATAGATAGATAGATAGATAGATAATTGATAGATAGATAGATAGATAGATAGATAGATAGATAGATAGATAGATAGATAGATAGATAGATAAGACAGACAGACATGATACAAAGATAATTATAGATGGATAGATAGATAGATAGATAGATAGATAGATAGATAGATAGATAGATAGATAGATAGATAATAGATAGATAGATAGATAGACAGACAGACAGACAGACAGACAGACAGACAGACAGACAGATGATAGGTAGGTAGGTAGGTAGGTAGATAGATAGACAGACAGACAGACAGACAGACATGATACAAAGATAATTATAGATGGATGGATGGGTAAGATAGATAGATAGATAGATAGATAGATAGATAGATAGATAGATAGATAGATAGATAGATAGATAGATAGATAGATAGATAGATAGGCAGGCAGGCAGGCAGGCAGGCAGACAGACAGACAGAAAGACAGACAGACAGACAAAAGGAACAGCTGCATCCCAGTGCCAGGGATGAGCACAAGGCAAAGGAGAGGAGAGTAGTGGAAATCTGTAGGCTGATGCTTGGGATGGAGGAGCCACTACTGCCAGCGAAATGAGAAATGAGATGGTAAGTAGCATAAAAATGACTGTGTGAGAATAAAAATAAAAAACCTTTTCTTTTAAAAATGTACATTTTCATCCAACCTTTTCTATAGCTCTCTCTGTCCAGCTGTTCCTGCTCTTTGCTTGACTTTTCACCTTCTTCAGCAATGGTTTCCATTTCTTTGACCTCAAGTCTATGGGGGGGGGAACAATGAGTCAATCAAACTATAAAGGTTTAGGGGCTGCTTTGTCTCAAAATATCAGATCTACAACATGCACCAGACAAGGAAACTAAAGTCGCGTATGCTCATTTTTTCTTTTTAAGACTTTTCTTTATTCAGAAGTCGGGATGACCGAATGGAGCTTGAACGTTTACTGGCCAGATGTTTCTTGAAACTGATGAAAAGACAGGAGATATATTATGCTGTACCCCTCCCACACTGTTGAGAGAGGGGATGTTCAATTTTGATATACTGTAGATCTTAATGAACTCAATCTATATACAGTGTTCCCTCGATTTTCGCGGGTCCGAACTTCGCGAATAGCTTATACCACAGTTTTTCAAAAAATATTAATTAAAAAATACTTCGCATTTTTCCCCTATACCATGGTTTTTCCCGCCCAATGACATCATACGTCATCGCCAAACTAATAATTTTTCCAAATAAATAACAAAAAAAATAATTATTGTTAATAAATAATTATGTTTATAAATATCAGGATCACTGTGTCTTATTCAATGGTGAGTACCAGTACTAATGGTGAGTAAATGGTTGTTAAGGGAATGGGAAATGGTAATTTAGGGGTTTTAAATGTTAAGGGAGTGCTTGTATTCATAGCCAAAAATGGTGTATTTACTTCCGCATCTCTACTTCGCGGAAATTCGACTTTCGCGGGGGGTCTTGGAACGTATCCGTGAAAATCGAGGGAACATTGTAGTCTGGAGGACAGAAGGGAAAGGGAGGACATGATCGAAACATTTAAATATGTTAAAGGGTTAAATAAGGTTCAGGGCGGAAGTGTTTTTAATAGGAAAGTGAACACAAGAACAAGGGGGCACAATCTGAGGTTAGTTGGGGGAAAGATCAGAAGCAACGTGAGAAAATATTATTTTACTGAAAGAGTAGTAGATGCTTGGAACAAACGTCCAGCAGATGGGGTTGGTAAATCCACAGTAAGTGAATTTAAACATGCTTGGGATAAACATAGATCCATCCTACGATAAAGCACAGGAAATAGTATATAGGCAGACTAGATGGACCATGAGGTTGTTTTCTGCTGTCAATCTTCTATGTTTCTATGTGATGGTGAACTTATGGCATGTGTGTCCTAGGTGGCAAGCGAAGCCATATTAGAGGGCATGTGAGACTTTGCCCTGTGTCAGCTCCAGCGCACTTGCGCACGCTGGCCAGCTGATTTTTGGCCTTGGGAAAGGCCATTTCGCCCTTCAGATGCTTCGGGAAAACTTCCCTGAAGCCCTGGAGGCAAAAAAATCGCCCAACCGAAAAACCGGAAGTTTGGAAAAATGTACTTCCTGTTTGCCGTTGTGATGTTTTTCTGCATTCCAAAGGGTTCAGGGATGCTTCCTGAAGCCCCGGAGTGCAAAAAAACAGCACCAAGGGCAAACCAGAAGTGCGTTTTCTTGAACTTTCGTGGAACTCATTACCTGACTCCATAGTGTCATCCCCTAACCCCCAACACTTTACCCTTAGATTATCCACAGTTGACCTATCCAGATTCCTAAGAGGTCAGTAAGGGGCGAGTAGAAGTGCACTAGAGAGCCTTCTGTCCCCTGTCCTATTGCTCTCCTATATCTCCTATACCTTTCTTCTATTCCTATTTCTCTTCTTCTATTCTTTCATTGATATGTTCTATTCCTATATCTTCTCTTCTATTCTTTCTTAGATATATTTTACTATGAGTATCTCCTCTATAACCTTCATCGTGTATTTTACTATGTGTATACCCACTAAAACCCTCATTGTGTATTGGACAAAATCAATCAATCCATCAATAAAACTTCTGGTTTGCTCATTTGGACATTTAGTATACTCTTGTCAAAATTAAACAGCTGTCTCTCAAAGAGGCGGAAGGATATGACGTCATCTCTTTCCCATCTAAAACACAGTCTTTTCAGCCGCTCCAAGAAGTCTCCACACCCATTTGCACTACTGAGGGATCCTGAGGATATAAATAAACCTCCAAGTGGCCTCAACAATTCTCTAAAAGGATGCAAATCACAAGATGTCTACAAGGAGTATAAATCCTTCCATTCCCCACCAGTCAGTCAGAACTGAAGAGGCTCCTTGAACGAGAAGCGAAATGTCTTCAAAGAAAAACAAGAAAGTCCCATTGCCTCTTGAAAAAAAGCACCTTTGGGACTTGCTAGCCCTGTATTTTTCTGCAGTTTAATTTCTAGGTTAGAGAATTTGTGGACTGATTACACTGGGGAACAATTTGTAACTCGGTTGAGTTTGATTTTTGAGCTCTTTTACAGTTAATTAGGCATGCTGGTTTCAAAACTGAAGTTAGTTTTAGAAACATAGAAGACTGACGGCAGAAAAAGACCTCATGGTCCATCTAGTCTGCCCTTATACTATTTTCTGTATTTTATCTTAGGATGGATATATGTTTATCCCAGGCATGTTTAAATTCAGTTACTGTGGATTTATCTACCACGTCTGCTGGAAGTTTGTTCCAAGGATCTACTACTCTTTCAGTAAAATAATATTTTCTCATGTGGCTTTTGATCTTTCCCCCAACTAACTTCAGATTGTGTCCCCTTGTTCTTTTGTTCACTTTCCTATTAAAAACACTTCCCTCCTGAATCTTATTTAACCCTTTAACATATTTAAATGTTTCGATCATGTACCACCTTTTCCTTCTGTCCTCCAGACTATACAGATTGAGTTCATTAAGTCTTTCCTGATACGTTTTATGCTTAAGACCTTCCACCATTCTTGTAGCCCATCTTTGGAGCCGTTCAATTTTGTCAATATATTTTTGTAGGTGAGGTATCCAGAACTTCTATCACGTCGGGTATTTTCTCTACACCTATAAATATAATATAGTTAATTAGGCAACATGAGCATCAAATTACATTTTTTACATAGCCATCTTGCTAACTTCTCGGAAAATCTTGGTGCAGTCAGTGATGAGCAGGTGGGCGATTCCACCAAGATTTGAAGGCCATGGAGGCATGGTATAGAAGTAGATGGGATGTACATAGGATGGCTGACTATTGTTGGAGCATCAAGCGTGAATGTCCATAGATTAAACACTGCAGAAAAAGCTACAAGCGAATAATTTTACCTTAATATGTATAATTACCGTTTGACAAAAAAAATCAACTATTTATATGAACACAATTTAACTTGCAGTCACTATTATAGCCTTTGTAGGAATAAAATTATTCTTTGTAAACAGTATATTTTTTATATAATTTATATTATATGTATTATATATATATAATATAATTATATTTTATATAATATATAATTGTCTGTTTTTAAACAGACAATTTTAGAAGCCAAAAAGGCTTCTAAAATTGTCAACCTGATCCTTCGTAGCTTCTGCTCCGGCAATCTCACATTACTCACCAGAGCTTACAAAACTTTCGCCAGACCCATCCTCGAATACAGCTCACCTGTCTGGAACCCACACCGAATTTCGGACATCAATACCCTAGAAAAGGTCCAACGATACTTCACCAGAAGAGCCCTTCACTCCTCTACCCGTAACAGAATTCCCTATGAAACTAGACTTACAATCCTGGCTAGAAAGCTTAGAACTATGATGCCTTAAACATGGTCTAAGTATTGCCCACAAGATCATATGCTGAAACATCCTGCCTGTCAACAATTACTTCAGCTTCAACTGCAATAACACAAGAGCACGTAACAGGTTCAAACTTAATATCAACCGCTCCAAACTTGACTGTAAAAAATATGACTTTAGCAATCGAGTTGTTGAAGCGTGGAACTCATTACCAGACTCCGTGGTGTCAACCCCCAACATTTTTCCCTTAGATTTTCCACGGTTGACTTCTCCAGATTCCTTAGAGGTCAGTAAGGGGCGAGCATAAGTGCACTAGTATGCCTTCCGTCCCCTGTCCAATTGCCTCTCCTATATTTTATACAGTATATCTTTTCTCCCATCCATATATCCTTCCTCTACTCTTCATTGATGTATTCTATTCTCATATCTCTTCTTCTATCCCTTCCCTGATATTTACTTCTACACGTTTTTATTCTCCTTAACTTTCAATTTGTATTGGACAAAATAAATAAATAAATAAAATAAATAAATATTTTGTAAGTTTTTATTTTACTTTCCTTTATATGCACAATTTGTATGACTTTTGAGGGTAGCCTGTAGCTTTAAAAAGTTGACGTGATAGACAAAAACTGTGGTTATTTTTTGATCCAGAGAGCCAAAAGTTAGTTGAAAACAAATCACAGATTTAAGACAATGAAATTGCTGTTCCCCCAGTGTTATTAAAGCACACCCACCTTGGAAACGCTGCAGTGTTGGAAGGTGGAGTACACGTGTCTCTGGTAGACAATACAGAGTCCACAGTTCCTGGCCTCTGTTGAAGAAAAGAAGAATCAACATGGCATTCAGAGAACAATAAAAACTATGATTAGTTTTAATTGGGGGGCCCAATTTAAAAAGGACTGATAAACTAGAGCAAGTTAAATCCTACATAGCTTCTGCTCTGGAAATCTCACACTACTTACCAGAGCTTACAAAACTTTCGCCAGACCCATCCTCGAATACAGCTCATCTGTTTGGAACCCATTAACACCCTTGAAAACGTCCAAAGATACTTCACCAGAAGAACCCTTCACTCCTCCACTCAAAACAGAATACCCTACGAAACTAGACTTACAATCCTGGGTCTTGAAAGTTTAGAACTACGACGCCTTAAACATGAACTAAGTATTGCCCACAAGATCATATGTTGCAATGTCCTGCCTGTCAAAGACTACTTCAGCTTCATCCACAACAACACAAGAGCACACAACAGATTCAAGCTTAACATTAACTGCTCCAAACTTGACTATAAAAAATATGACTTTAGTAATCGGGTTGTTGAAGCGTGGAACTCCTTATTGGACTCCGTAGTATCATCCCCTAACCCCCAACATTTTACCCTTAGACTATCCATGGTTGACCTCTCCAGATTCCTAAGAGGTCAGTAAGGGGCGTACATAAGCGCACTAGAGTGCCTTCTGTCCCCTGTCCTATTGCTCTCCTATATCTTGTATTTCTTCTCTACTATATCCTCTATAACCTTCATTGAGTATTATTGTTTATTGGACAAAATAAATAAATAAAATATAAATAAGTTCAAAAGAGAGTTACAAGGATGGTGAGTGGCCTGGAAACCATGCCCTATGAGGAACAGTTAAAGGATCTAGAGATGTTTAGTCTGCAAAGGAGAAGACTGAGAGGAGACTTGATAGCTGTCTACAAATATCTGAAGGGCTGTCACAGAGCAGAGGAATCAGCATTGTTCTCATTAGCACATGGAAGGACTAGAAACAATGGGATGAAGCTGCAAGGGAGTAGATTTAGATTAGATATCAGAAAAAACATTCTAACGGTAAGGGTGATAAACCAGTGGAACAGTTTGCCACGGGAGGTGGTGAGCTCGCCTTCACTCGAGGTCTTCAAGCAGAGACTGGACAGTCATCTTTCTGAGATGGTTTAGTGAATCCTGCATTGAGCAGGGGGTTGGACCCGATGACCCTGGAGGTCCCTTCCAACTCTATGATTCTATGACTCTATGATTAGCCATGCAGGATAGACCAAGCTGCAAGAAGATCTAATTAACCAGAAGAGCTAATTCTACTTTATTGCAAAGCTACTTTAACAGTGTTGGTACCTGTTAGCATCTGAAAAAAATTATGTACAATATTGGTAAGACAAAAACTATACAGAATAAATGTGGTGTTAGTAGATAGCCAACCAATAACCCAGACCAATCCAATTTAAGTATAAATATTATTTAAAGTTAATTACAATAGGAAAGAAACGGTGTAGCCCTATTACATGTGCAATGACTAAATTGAATGGCATTACATAAAAGCAAACATCTCTCCAATGGAGATTTTACACTCTGACAAAGTCAGTAGAGATTGACGAAAGCTTAGTAACTTTTTAGTAGTTTTAAAATAAATTTTAAGCGCTTGTGTAGACGCATACACATAAATAAGTATAAACACGCATTCATATTGAATTATACCTAATTGTTACAAAAGTGGAAATACAGGCATTTTGGATTGATAGTAGCCCTGAATTGCTTGAACCCATCACTTGGTTGTTTTGATTCCACTGTCATACTGAATGTATCATTACTTGTGGGACTGCCTTCTGCCGCATGAATCTCTGCGACCGGTTTGTTCCCACAGAGTTGGCCTTCTCCAGGTCCCATCAATATGCCAATGTCACTTGGCGGGGCTAAGGGGAAGAGCCTTCTCTGTGGGGGGCCCGGCCCTCTGGAATCAGCTCCCTCCCAGAGATTCGCACTTCCCCCACCCTCCTCACCTTCCGTAAGAGTCTTATTTATGTCACCAGGCTTGGGGCAATTAGATCTTAGGTGCCCTTGGCCGATGAATGTTATGTGTGGCTGTAGTCTGAGTGTGTATGATTGATTTTTAATTATTAGGGATTTTAGGTTAGATTTTTAGCTAACTAATTGGATTTGTCACTGTATTTATTGTTTTTTTAATTATATGTTGTAAGCCGCCCAGAGTCTTTGGCGGCATAGAAATCTGGAACATCATCTTTCGGCTGTGGCGAGGAGGGCGTTTGCCCAGGTTTGCCTGGTGCACCAGTTGCGGCCCTATTTGGACAGGGAGTCATTGCTCACAGTCACTCATGCCCTCATCACCTCGAGGTTCGATTACTGCAACGCTCTCTACATGGGGCTAGTGTTCGGAAATTTCAGATCGTGCAGAATGCGGCCGCGAGAGCCATCGTGGGGCTTCCTAGATTCGCCCACGTTTCTGCAACACTCCGCGGCCTGCACTGGCTGCCGATCGGTTTCCAGTCACAATTCAAAGTGTTGGTAATGACATTTAAAGCCCTACATGGCATTGGGCCAGAATACATCCGGAACCGCCTTCTACCGCACGAATCCCAGCGGCCAATAAGGTCCCACAGAGTTGGTCTTCTCCGGGTCCCGTCGACCAAACAATGTCGTTTGGCAGGCCCCAGGGGAAGAGCCTTCTCTGTGGCAGCCCTGGCCCTCTGGAATCAACTCCCCCCAGAGATTAGAACGGCCCCCACTCTCCTTGTGTTTCGCAAATTACTCAAGACCCACCTTTGTCGCCAAGCATGGGGGAGTTAGGATATTCCTTCCCCCTAGGCCATTACAAGTTATATATGGTATGTTTGTGTGTATGTTTGGTTTTATAATAAGGGTTTTTAGTTGTTTTACTAAATTGGATTGTTACATGTTGCTTTTTATCATTGTTGTTAGCCACCCCGAGTCTGCGGAGAGGGGCGGCATACAAATCCAATAAATAAATAAATACCGGTAAATAAATCCAATAAATAAATTAATTAATAAATTAATAAATAAACAAACAAACAAATCTTTTATTAAGATGAAACCAAAAGACCATCTAGTCTTAGAGCACAATGAACAACTAACCAACTTACATTTGTCAGGGCTTTTATGAGAGTCCCACTTCCATCCATGGTGTGAAGAAAATCTTTATAAAACTTCATTTTCACCTTGTTATCTCGGACAATCAGGACGCCAATCCCTTTGAAGGTGAACTCGACCATCTGTTTGGTGGCAATGGACCTCGAAAAAGACAGCAGGGTCTCTCGGATACATCCCTCCACCATGTCCCTGTTGAAGGGGCTGTCCAGGGACAGCACAATGAAATTCAGCTGGACAATTGGGATATCACCTAGGAAGGCATAGAAGGGGAAAATACTTCATAGGTAAGCTGATATCTGTCAGGCCGAAGCCATCGTTAATGGTGTTAGTATTACTGGTGCTATTAGCCACCCTAATTTTTCGCCTTCGGGGGTGCCTTTGGGAGGGTGCAGCAGTCGGCGAAGGCACTCCGAGCAGCTGCAGAATTCCAGCTGCAGAATTCCCGAGCTGAGGCAGCTTTGCTCGGAGCACCTTCGCTGACCGCTACGCCCTCCCCAAGGCTCCCCCGAAGGCGGGAGATTGGGGTGGGGGCTGATGGACTCAAGCACCATCCCGCTGGATGATTGAAGCTGCCCCGCAAACTCCTCCGCCAACTGGATGCATTGAGGGGATGGCCGCCTGCTTCTCCAAAGCTGCTGCCACGCGCCCCACTCATCCCTGGGGCCAAGCCACTAGCCTCCAGCCGACGACTGCTGGGCGGCCTTGGGGACAACTGCCGCTGCCACTGACTGCCACACAACATCTGGTATATAAGACACACCCATTTTTTGGCACACCTTTTTGAGGTAAAAAGGTTCATCTTATACACCGAAAAATATGGTAGTTTTCTATAAATAAATGTATTTACAGCTATATTAAGTCAGTCAAGATAGTCAAGGCAAACAGAAGCATCATGAGGTAAATCCTCACAGGAAAATCATGGTGAGGTAAATTGCAGAGCACACAGAAGAAAAAGGCGGGAAACAAGGACACTCCCCATTTTACCCAAAGTAGCCAATCATAGTATAGATTGCCTCATGCAGGAGCCAACTCTTTCTCTCTGACCAATCAGCTACAACTGTGTGTTCCGACTCATCATACCACTCCGCTGTTTGAGCTACTAAATTTAAATATCGTTACCTAGACACCTAGTGCTCTTAGGGACACCTAGAGTCAATCAATAACTATAATGGTATGCAGGAATGACCTTGGGAGACAGAAAGAGGATCCGTAACCTAGACGACAGTTTGATAAAATAAATAAATAAATAATTCTAAAATGATTTATGTTGTTCGGTGAGTAACCGGATTGTACAAAGCAAAAGGTTTGGATTTGAATGTCAATGGAGATTTTCAGTTATCCAGGTCATGGTTGGGCCGAAAGTTTCTTTTTTAAAAAAAAATAAATTAAAACACATAAAAAGACACAAACATAAAAGAAATACACACACCTCCAGGATGATTTACATCTCAATTTTCATAAGACGCACATACGGAGCTGCCTACATTTTTACATTAATTGAGAACATTTTTGTCTATACTGTAAATACTGTACATTTCATAAGAAAAGAAAAATTCAAAAAAGGAAAAAAGAGAAGAAACGACATAGAAAAATCTAATTCCAATTAAAAAGATAAACCTATCAATTATTGATCTTTTGAGCCTTGCATTTATCTCTTTGCTTTAACCAATTGTAGAATTTATCCCAAACTTTATAATAATCCATTTCCTCTTTCCCTCCTAATTTTTGGGTTAATATATCCATCTCGGCGCATTCCATAATTTAAAAAAATTATCATTTCTTCTCTTGGTAGCTCCTCGTATTTCCATAGTTGGGCATATGTTACCCTAGCCGCTGTTAGAATATGGGTAATCAAGTATTTATCTTCTTTTTTATATGTTTTGTTAAAAATACCTAATAGAAAAAAATTCTGGCTTTTTCTCTATTTTCTCCCCAAAGGTGCTTTTTCAATAATAATAATAATAATAATAATAATAATAATAATAATAATAATAATAATAATTTATTAGATTTGTATGCCACCCCTCTCCGAAGACTCGGGGTGGCTTACAACAACAATAAAAACAATATTATAATGGCACAAATCTAATATTAAAAAACTAAAGACCCTATCATAATTAAAAACCAAACAGCACATACATACCAAACATAAATTATAATAAGCCTGGGGGAAAGATGTCTCAAATCCCCCATGCCTGGCGGTATAGGTGGGTCTTAAGTAGTTTACGGAAGACAAGGAGGGTGGGAGCAGTTCTAATCTCCAGGGAGAGTTGATTCCAGAGGGCCGGGGCTGCCACAGAGAAGGCTCTTCCCCTGGGGCCCGCCAGACGACACTGTTTAGTCGACAGGACCCGGAGAAGGCCAACTCTGTGGGACCTTATCAGCCCCTGGGATTCGTGCGGTAGCAGGCGGTACTCTGGTCCAATACCATGTAGGGCTTTAAAGGTCATGACCAACACTTTGAATTGTGACCGGAAACTGATCAGCAGCCAATGCAGGCCACGGAGTGTTGTAGATACGTGGGCGAATCTGGGAAGCCCCACGATGGCTCTTGCAGCCGCGTTCTGCATGATCTGGAGTTTCCAAACACTTTTCAAAGGTAGCCCCATGTAGAGAGCGTTGCAGTAATCGAACCTCGAGGTGATAAGGGCATAAGAAGCAACTCGACTTCTGAAAAGATTTGAAGATTTAGATTTGAAGAAAGAGGAAACTCTTGAAACTGAATTTCTCACCCGGGATGCGTATCTTGTTGAATTTTAGTCCATGGATCTGGGCTAGTTTCTCCGATAGAAGGAAGACAGGCCGTTGAAGGAGGGTGGGTTTGTTGGTGCCTGCATGCAATTTCTCTCTGAGGAAGGAGAACGTCCCAAGGCCAGGAATTTGGACGCCCTGCAAAAGAAGGAGCCCTAAGTTAAGAGCTGGGACAGCAACATGATGAAGGCTCCTGAGTCCCAGCCTATGTTATGGGTAGTCCTCAAATTACAACCACAATTGCCCAAAATTTCAGCTGCAAAGCAAGGCAATTGTTGTAGTGCTTAGCTCTGGCCCAGCTCCTGCCCCAAGGAATGTGCTGGTGGATGTGGGGGAGACATCCACATGCTGCAGGCCTGTTTTGCTCCCGATGGAATCTGCCGACGAAGCCTCCTCTGACCAAGGAAGCGTGAGTGACAGGGAAGAGGGGAGTTTGGCAGACAGCCCAGGAGGAGATCAATCATCTGTATCATCCTTGAATTCTGAACAAGAATTAATGACACATCCACGCATGCGTAGAGTGATGCATAGGAGACAACAACTGAAGGATTATTACAAGAGAAAATGAGGCCACCTGGGGTTGGGTGGGGCTCCAGTAATTAGGGCTGCTGCTATAAATAGCAGCATGTGGGTTTGGCCGTTGTGAAAGAGTATCTGATTGCAGTTCTTCAGGAATCGTGTGTTGCTGTTTTCTGGACTTTGTTTGTTGATTTTTCACGCCTTTGAAACCACAGCAGAGCATCGTGTGTGTGTGTGTGTGTGTCTCACTTTGTTGGAAGAAGAAGGGGTGTGAAGTTTCTTCACAGCTGCTAACTAAGTACTTAATGACTGCTTAAGGGAAATTGTACAGACTACCCTGTTGTTTTGGGACAAGTGCTCTTTGCAATACAAAAAGAGTGCTTAGTTTATTTTGAATTTTGTGATAAAGAACATTGTTTTGAATTTTCAAACGTGTGTATGTGTGTGTGTCTGCAATTTGTACCCTTGAATTTTCAGGAGGCTCCTACCAGACAGCCCGGCAGAACATTTTTAAAGGAAGTTTTGCCCCATTTTTATGACTTTTCTTACCACGGTAGTTATTTGTAAAAGATAATAAAGGCAGGATACAACCTGTCTCGGAAGAATGGAAATTGAATTTGCATTCTTCCGATCCAAATTTACAAAAAGTCCTACCTTATTCATTGACAGTTGCTTCTCAACAAACTCAGAAACGGAGTCCCAAATATTAACAACATCTGAAACATAAAGCACACACATTACACAACTCTAAAAAGAGGAACCTGAAATCTCAGTTATCTCCCACCCAATATTATCCAGGATTGCTTAGGTAGGTTTTTTTTCAGAGCAGCCAAAATAGCTTGATGCTGCCATCTAATGGTAAACTAAGGCAAACGCTCCTGAATTCTCTCATAGAAACAGAAACATAGAAGATTGATGGCAGAAAAAGACCTCATGGTCCATCTGCACTTATACCATTTCCTGTATTTTATCTTAGGATGGATATATGTTTATCCCAGGCATGTTTAAATTCAGTGACTGTGGATTTACCACCCATTAAACCATTTACCAACCATTAAATTCAGTGACTGTGGATTTACTACCCATTAAACCATTTACCAACCATTAAATTCAGTTACTGTAGATTTACCAACCACGTCTGCTCCCCTTTTTTCAGGGAATTTGAAAGGGGAGGGGGGGGAAATCAGCATTAAAATGAATTAATTGATTGATTAAAAATTAAACTATCATAAGAGATAAAATAATAATAGATGAACAGATTAGGTAAATATTTGACTAACCTTCATCAAAGAATAATAGCATCAATAATACTAACACCAATAATAACACCTAATTGGCAATTAGATTCAATTAGAGTCCTTGGAGAGAGGCGGCATAGAAATCCAATTGATAAATAAATTAGCACAGATTTTGAAAAATGAATAAACCTCATCCACAAGTTTGGGTTAACTGGGTTATCTTTTTGCCTGAAATAATATTTCCATGTCATATTCTTGGAAACTTCCTTTCCTATTCCAACACTGAGAGAGTTAAAAACTAGGGATTTTTTTAAAAAACAGATATACCCAGAAAAGGCATTCAAATCCCTATGATAGATAGATAGATAGATAGATAGATAGATAGATAGATAGATAGATAGATAGATAGATAGATAGATAGATAGATAGATAGATAGATAGATGGGGCGGAGAGAGAGAGAGAGAGATGGATGGATGGATGGATAGATTATGATATATGACATGTACCACTTATGACTGTAGGATTGTAACTTGTTGCTTGTATCCTTACAATTTATATTAATATTAATTATTTCCTAATTGTTTATTTGTACCTATAACAATCATTAATGTTGTACTCATGATTCTTGACAAATCTATATTTTATTTTACGTACACTGAGAGCATCTGCACCAAAGACAAATTCCTTGTGTGTCCAATCACACTTGGCCAATAAAGAATTCTATTCTATTCTATTCTATTCCAGATAGATGGATGGATGGATGGACGGACAGATGACAGCACTATGAAGGGGTCTATAAGTCTAAATGCTATTGCTATTTAGGACATTTATTTATTTATTTATTTATTTATTTATTTGGTTGGTTGGTTGGTTGGTTGGTTGGTTGGTTGGTTGGTTGGTTGGTTGGTTGGTTGGTTGGTTGGTTGGTTGGTTGATTTGACTTCTATGCTGCCCAATCCCTTGGGACTCAGAGCATCTTACAGCAATATAAAAATACAATCCAATAATGAAAACAAGTCAAATATTAAATACTAAAACTATAAAAACCCATAAAACAGATATAGATATACAGATAGATAGATAGATAGATAGATAGATAGATAGATAGATAGATAGATAGATAGATAGATAGTCTACGGAGAGGGGCGGCATACAAATCTAATAAATAAATAAATAAATATAAATTTGCATTGGCATCCTTCAGTCTCGAAAGACCATGGTATC